>NC_043706.1:47904642-47920653 GCF_006229205.1 Suricata suricatta
GGGGGGGGGGGGGGGGTCACATTGTTAAACTCCCGTGGCCTTAGAAAGGGTAAAATCTGCCAAAAATAGATGTGTCTACACTTTCCAGAGTTGCATCTGGGGACTAAGATTTTTATATCTGACATGACTGTTCTCAAAGGAGAACATTAATGCCATGGACCCACTCCAGCCTTCAGACCCCTTGTGCTAGAACCAACATTTTACCTTCTATAAACATTCTAAGGGGGGGGGGGGACCCTGGATTTTTCCAGGTCAAATTAAAAGAAAAAAAATAATCATACTAATTAAAGCCATATTCTTTTGGACAAAAATACTTAGTTCTTCCTTCTCTTCCTTGTCCCTTGCAAAACTTGTTTCAAAGCTAAAGGGAGCCAATTAAAGTTTCTATGATCATGAAACAGAATTCTGTTGGTGCAGGAAACACTGAGCAAAAGCAGTTGTATTCCTGCCTCTCCAAAAGTGTATACAGGTGCTTGTGGAAAAAACTATGCACGTGGGCACACCTGTGGGTGTGCACATGTGCACAAAGAAGAGAGGAGGCTATTAGAGAATTCCCATGTCTACTACAAATAATGTAAAAATAGCATATTAAAAAGGCATATTTTCCTATTATCCATTTTTGTTTTGGATCTTTCACTCTTGGATTATCATATTTCACCAAATTCCAACCTAATTAATGTCTTTCATTTCACCTCTCCTAGAAATTAAAAGAAAAAAAAAAAGACAACAATCCCAATCAGTTTATTTACAAACTTTAAGAGAAAAAACAAAGATCATAGCTATATCTGCTAAATTCCCCAGAATAGTTCAAGGTCTCTCTTAATTTAAGAGAAAAAGGGAGAAAGGAGGAAGAGAGTGTGAAGAAGAAAGAAAATAGAGAGGAAGGAAGGAAAGAAAGAGAAAGGGGAAACAGTGATTTCACTTATCCCATTCATGCACCTAGCAGCTGCTTGTATTGTTATTTATTTATTTCCTCCCCTTTTGAGCTAGATCCTTTTTTCTCATTTAGTCCGACAGAGATTGTCCTCCTGGAGTGACCTTTTATTCTTTCCTTTTCCTTCACCCCTCCGGGCTATTGCCCTCATGCCAGTAACTAGATAACACATTCTATCAAAGATTTTTTTTAAAAAAAAATCATTGGGAAGGCACTAGGGCTGATAGTGGCATCAATCGTAGCCTGACACGGGCTAGGGTCAACCATTTATCTCTTCACATAGCCTGTGGTTACTTTAGCGGCCATCTTGACTTGCTACATCTTAACAACCTTGTGCAGATGTCGCCTCTCCCAGCCCTGATAATATCTGCTCCCAAGTCCTTTTCTTCCCTTGGTTGGTATATTTCTTTGTTTTACTCCAGTGGACATCTTTTCATACAAAATCAAGGTGGGAAGCCCCTCCCTTCTTTCAGAGTCTTTTCATACTCCAAAGACTAGGGCTACAAAAACATCTTGCTTACTGGGCCAAAATTTTCAAAGTAAAATTGAAACACTTTTGCCCCTTAGTTAATACAGCCATGTCCTTGAACTTAAACTGTATTCACTAGCATTACGAGACAGGAGCTTTTACTGAAAGATTTGCTTTGATAAATACAAATTTATTTTCCAGACTACTCCATCTTGTCCAATCCCATTCTCTCCCTACCCCTGCTTGACCTACCGTTTGCTATCATTTTTAGCAACTTATTCAGCAAGCAGCATCATGCTTAAGAGAAAGCTTAACACTAGGCAGACTGCATTTCACAATCCCTGCTCCAACAGGGCCTTGGGCAAGTCTCTCAACCTTCAGAAGCATCCATTACCTTATCTGTAAAATGGAGCTCATAATACATACTCTGTAGTGCGGTGAAAATAATGTTCACAAAATAGTTTTATGCCACGTGCCAGTTACATATAAAAGCTCAAAATACTTGTGCTACTATGTACTCCCTTAAAGTTACTGAATAGTCGGTCAGTTGCTCAGGCAATGAAATGTGAAGGGGTACCCAGCATGCCCCACCCCATATGCAAAAATTATCCACACTGCCTATTTTTCTACCATTATATCTTCATTTATTTGGGCCTCCAAGAATTCAATTATAAAATGCAGATATACCCGGAGAGTTTTAGACCTTATGAACTTCAACCTTAAATAGGAGTTGAATTTGAACAGGAATGGAAGACAAAAACAAAAGAAAGAAAAAATAAAAGGGGCTCATAGGAAATTTTTTATAATATATAAAATAACTTTTAATCTAAATTCCAGGTGCTTCATGTTCCTATAAATGCAAATAAATGTGAAATATAATCATTTTCACTCTGTATATGCCCTATATAAAATGCTAAACTATGAGAGAGTTTTGGGTTAAAATTTGTTTTCATCCTTAAATTCCCATTAGCAGATTCCCTTTTCATTTTTTTATATTTATTTATAGTTTATTGTCAAGTAGCTTTCCATATAACACACAGTGCTCTTCCTTACAAGTGTCCTCCTCCATGACCATTACCTCCCTTCCCCTGTCCCCCTCCCGCTTCAGCCCTCAGTTTGTTTTCAGTATTCAAGGGTCTCTTATGATTTGCCTCCCTCTCTCTCCCTAACTCTTTTTCCCCCCTTCCCCTCTCCCTGGTCCTCTGTTAGGTTTCTCCTGTTAGACCTATGAGTGAAAACATATGGTATCTGTCCTTCTCTGCCTGACTTATTTCAGTTTGCATGACACCCTCGAGGTCCATCCACTTTGCTACAAATGGCCAGATTTCATTCTTTCTCATTGCCATGTAGTATTCCCTTTTCAAACATAATCCATGTAAAAATAGACTTCAATTAAAAGTTAAAAAAAAAAAAACAGGGATACCTGGGTAGTTCAGTGGATTAAGCATCTGACTTCGGCCCAGTTTACGATTTCAGGGTTCAAGCCCCACATGGGTCTCTCTGCTGTCTGCACAGAGCCCTGCTTCAAATCCTCTGTCAGCCCTCCCTAACTCATTCTCTCTCTCAAAAATAAGTAAAACATTTTTAAAAAGTAAATGTTTAAAAAGTTTAAAAAAGAAAAATAAGTAAGTTAGCAGTTAAACACTGGTAATGGCTACATGGAGTTTATTATGTTATTCTATTTTTATATGCAGTTGACCATTGAACAACATGGTTTTACCTATACATAGACTTTTTACAGTACGGTACATAAATGTATTTGCTCTTCCTTATGATTTTGATAGCATTTTCTTTTCTTTAGCTTCTTTTATTGTAAGAACACAATATGTAATACTTATACAAAATATGTGTTAATCAACTGTTTATGTTCTCAATAAGACTACCAGTCAACATTAGGCTGTTAGTAGTTAAGTTTTTGGAAAGTCCAAAGTTATACCCAGATTTTTGACCACACAGAGGGCCAGCTGTTCAAGCACCAAATGTAATTTAAATTGTTTACTAAAAATTAAAGAAAAGGGGCTCCCGGGTGGCTCAGTTGGTTAAGCATCCAACTTCAGCTCAGGTCATTATCTCATGGTTTATGAGTTCAAGCCCTGCATCAAGCTCTGTGTGGACAGCTCAGAACCTGGAGTCTCCTTCTGATTCTGTGTCTCTCCCCTTTCTCTCTCTGTGCCTCTTTCCTGCTCACATCTCAAAATTAAACATACATTAAAAAAAATTATAATTAAAGAAAAATTAGGCCAGAATAAGTAATTGCCTTACATATACCAATTCTACTATTCATCCAATTTATCCATAGAAGTGTATGACATCCCTGTCAATCTAGTGACCATTAACCTTAATTATGTTCATGCATGTATTCATTCAACATAACTTCACTCTTGTGGTCCTTACAGAAAGATCTAAAACCCAGGCCTTACAGCACACATTACTTCGCTATCAAGATAAATATGCATAAAAACACACACAGGCACTTCCACTCAAATCACTGTCAGAGCAAAAGGGTAGGAAAGCAGGAAATCTCCCTGGAAGGACCTAGGTAATACCCTCAAGAAGGCAGAAGGTGTGGTAAGTAAAGTGGGCAGAGCTACCCAAACTCATAGCTGAGGTTAAAGCTCAGGAGATAAATTGTAATATACTTATACTTTCTCACTACCCTGAGATCCACTTCCACAAATCGATATTATAATTTTACATATTTATTTTGGGAAATGTTTACAAAAGACAACATATTTTCTCTTCTTTGAAATATTTTTTCAAGAGAAAATCAGCTAGCAGTAATAGTATGGGCTCTAAAATTCTTTTATCTTTTGAGTCCCTGCTCTGCCATTTACCACCTGTGGGTCCTGGAATAAGCCACTAACTTTTCTGAGCAGTTACTCTGGGAATTGGAGTTGATAACAGCAATCACTTCAAAGCTTCATTTTTGAGGGGCTCCTGGTGGCTCAGTCAGTTGAGGGTGTGACTCTTGATTTGGGCTCAGGCCATGATCCCAGGGTTGTGGGAAAGAGCCTCATGTCAGACTCTGTGCTGAGTGTGGAACCTGCTTAAGATTCCTTCTTTCTCTTTCTCTCTTTCTCTCTCTCTCTCTCTCTCTCTCTCTCTCTCTTTTCTCTCTCTCTCTCTCCCCCTCTCAAATAAAAAATTATTTAAAATTTAAAAATAATAATAAAACAGGTAGTTGAAGTCAATGGCTTCACTCAGTTTCCAACAAGAAGTAAGTATTATTAATATTATCACTTTCTTTAAGTAGAGGTAGTGTTTTTCTATAATATAATGGAGCACAGGGGCACCTTGGTGGCTCAGTAGGTTAAGTAGCCAACCCTTGATTTCAGCTCAGGGCGTGATCTCACAGTTTGGGGGTTCCAGACCTGTGTTGGGCTCTGCGTTGACCGTATGGAGCCTGCTTGGCTTCTCTCTCCCTCTCTCTCTGTCCTTCCTTCCCCTCTCAAAATAAATGAATAAACTTAAAAATAAAATAAAATAAAATGGAGCATATACCTCTCTACATGACATCAGATCTAACCCTAAATAAAGTACCTTATCATGTTTTTCCTCTCATTTTCCTCAATCTTACCAAAACAGCAATTACAGATCTGGTTATTCCATTTTGATGTTTGAAAACTATTGGTTTATGCAGGTAAAGTGATGCGTTATGGGAGAAGGGAATCAGCAAAAGACGAAGGATTACCTTCTGTTGCAACGGTCCTTGATTAGATGGAGTACAGGGTAAAGGTAAATTTAAATGTTAGAATGGCTCTCCACGAGATCCCACACACTATCCTCTTCGAGAAGTTACCAACACAGGAAAATTTTAGAATGGTTTTATCGAAACAAGCAAGGCCCCCGCAGGCATGGGCACTGAAGGCTTCAATCAGAGTGAGGCTAGAGGACTGAACTGTGGCCTAAATTGCATGCCACTTGGCAGAGTGAGGCTTTTCTCCGGGAGCAGGGCACTGTTAGCATATAAGAAACATTAATAAATTCCTATCTCAAATGTGCAGAAATGTCACACAGGAAAGAAGCCAGCTTGCCCTCTCGCTGCACCATTCTAGTTCTGGGTTAAGAAGGTACAAATTTCAGAGCTGCTGGGACAAGGGTCCCAGTTCAAACCTTCCGTCCCTGCCCCCATTAAAATTTAAAACCAGATTCCGACCCATCACGGAGTGGCACCAGAGAATTGCAATTTCATCCAGCATGATTTTTATTAGCCTTGCAATTTCTTAATGGGCTCCCCTGAGGGCTGGCTGGGAGAATCCTGCACTACCAGTCCAGATTTGCTACAGACAGCTTAATAAACATGGCATCTGCCCCGTGACAATTGTCATAACATCTGACCAGGGTGCAGAAGGCAGAGCTAAAGGTTAACAAAACCACAGCTCGGGTGGCAAGGAGGTGAATGGGGGAAAAGGTGAGAAACCGTAATCTGGAGGAAAAGGCTGCTCACCGGATCCACGGTTCCTCCAGCCTGGCCAGAGTTCCCAGGAGCTGAGCAGGCAGCTCGGCGCCTCCTGCAATCAGCATGTTTCACACACCTCATCAGTGTCACCACTCCTGACATCTCATTATGCACCAGAGGTGGAAGTGGACAGGTATGGAACACCCGAACTTTTTCCTTTCTTATTATTTCTGTGGCGCACCGTAAAGCTGGGAGCTAATTAAGTCCTGTGGGACAATCAGTGTCTTTTTTGCTAGGTTAAATTACATTATATACAGATGCAAAAATAAAAAAAAAGAAGAAAAAAATAATCCCTCAGCTCTTTCCTGGTGAATAGAGTACCTTAGAAATATGATGATTCCAAACTGGAAGCTGAAGTTGATGTAGCTCCTTAGCATACAGGGGCTCTAATGAAGTCACGTGACAAACCCACCAGGGAATCTTCCTCCTCAGAAGATCTCAAAGCACTTGAAAAAGCACTTTTAAAGAACTTCTTGCCTCAACTCTAAGAGAAAGTTGATTAGGGGATGACGGCAAATCCTAGATTACAGGTAGGAAAATTCACGCAGTCAGGGTGGAAAAGAACACTTCCTTTGGATCTGTAAAATCCTAGACTGAGAAGAAACCCTCAGTGGTAACCTAGAATCAGAGAATGTGAGAAGGACCCTTTTCCCGTATAATGATCTAATCTGAAATTTCCACAGGCAGCCAATAGGTGTTGCATGGAAACAAATAAATTTCTTATAACCAAAGAAGTCTAGGAAAGGTCGTGTTTGACAGAATAAAACGGTGTTCTTTTCTACAGGACTCCCTAAGCCTTGAACATATCCCTGGGAGCCATGACATCTGCAGCATTTCCCAAACTTATTTGACCACAGACCTTTTTTCTCCATTGGGACTTCTTCCATTGCTAATTGCCCAGAGAACTCACATTGGAAAATGTTGATTTAGGGGCACCTGGGTGGCTCAGTAGGTTAAGTGGCCGACTTAGGCTCAGGTCATGATCCCACAGTTCGTGGGTTTGAGCCCTGCGTCAGGCTCTGTGCTGACAGTTCAGAGCCTGGAGTCTGTTTCAGATTCTGTATCTCTCTCTCTCTGCCCCTCCCTTGTTCGCACTCTCTGTCTCAAAAATAAACATTTTTTAAAAAATTGAAAAAGAGAAAGAAATTGCTGATTTAGTGTCGTTCCTCACAATACATGAGGAAACTGAGGTTTTCCTCAGGACTTGCCTAAAATCTCACAGGTAAGTATTATCCATAATTACCCATGGCATTCTCTGTAACGTAACCAAGAGTCCCTATTCTTCTTCTCACTTGGTAAGTCATTCAGCATTTCTCCATACTTCCTTCAGAACACCCATCTTAAACCCTCTCAGCTGCAGCTTTAAGATGTCTACTTTCCTTATGCCCTTGCCTCAGTATTGACCTTCATCTACCTGCATCTGAGCCCAGGAGAACAGCAGCTAATTGTGTTAGAACTAACCTGGCATCCAGGCCGCACTTCAGCCAGACTAGCAGTCTGACTCTGATATGTGCTCTAAGGGATATTTCATGAGACAAAGTGGTAGCTATGAAATTTATAAAGCTTCTAACTGCTCTACAGCTCCTACTGGATTAAATCTAGTCTCCTTAGTTAGACATCAAGACCACTCATGTTTCCCAACCTTTGTTTCCAGTCACTCCCTTCCCCATTACTTCCTTTCAAACCTTATATGCCAGCTGAATATAATTCCTTATATATAAACTATGTCTTCCCATCTCTGGGACTCTGGAACAGTTGTCTCTTCACTAGTATACACCTTTGCTCCGTATCTCCCCTTACCCTTATAATCCTTATAAATGCAGGCCTGATCTATTGCTGCACCCCCCAGGAATTCCCAGGCGATGAGTTTTCCATCCAGATGATATCTGGGCCTTCAATGATTTTCCACAGTAAAATACAAACATGTTTATTACCATGTTTATGATATTTAGCTCATACTACAGTTACTGAGTTCTTAGATCTCTCCTATCAAATGGTACCTTCTGCAAGGTAAGGGTTGTAACTTATTCATCTGCAGCATTAACACAATTCTTGCAAAGTTAAAACCATAATTTTATCCAACCCCTTCATACTTTCACAGTCTTCTGTTGTCTCTCAAAGTAACCAGCTAAAAATTCCACACAGGGACTAATGTGCTGACTGGCTCCTTGTGAGTGAGCCGTCAATAATATTTGAGGAGGATTAAAGGATAATAATTTCAAGGAGTGCCTTGCTTTCTCTGCTGGTCATCTTCTTCCATTCATTCAATGACTGAGTAAAGTCATCAGGTAGTGTCCTTCAAAGTCTTATTAATCAGTGCCAGGCCAGAAACAGAACAAAATATATTTGCTTCTGCTTGGCTGTGCATACGTTTCCCCTCTGGGAAGGGAAAGAAATTAAACGGCACTGCTTTGGGGTTACTGGTACTGGAGCTGTGAGCCCCGTAGTTGAGGTCCTTGCTTTGACATTAATTCATGAAGGGGCTTTAGTCAGTGACTTTGTCAACTTCACTCCATATAAATAGGTATTTATTGGGCAGGGACACTAAGAGGCTTAAGTAATTAATATCTGTAATGGGCTTTGGAGGACCCATTATGAGAAACAAACACTATAACAGACCATTTCTTTCCCTAGATGGCTTTGTTCTATATTCTTAGAGAAGGGTTGCCTCACATAGAACTGAATGATGAGCTATCCCCATTGGGAGCTGGTACATCATAAAAACAACCACTGTCATTTTGAATCAGGAAGATTGTATATCACCAAATATATTTATATAACTGATTTTGAGGTCCTGCAGGCTACTGAAGGTATATGTGTTTTATGTGGTTATTATGCTTCCTCATTTGCTTATTTGTTTGTTAAAAGCAAACACTCTGCTGAATTCTACAAGAGATTTACCAACACTGTGTTTCCTTTTCAGTTAGCCAATTCTCTTATACAGAAGAGGCACTTTGTTTTCACACCTGTCAAAATGCCATTTAACAGCAATGCATTAAGTTATCAAAAAGGATCAATGAGGAGGACCAGAGGAAGAGACCTTGGTTTAGAGCCACTAAGAAAAAAGTGAGGCCATTGTACTCAAGCATTGGCTGATCCCCCCCTCCCAATTCCATTCTCAGCTTCCCTTCATCAATAGCCCTAAGATTTTCCTTGTAGGCATTACTGCTCTCATATTCTTACTCCAGTGTTGGCGGTAGATTAGCTCTATTCTAAGGTCTGCAGTGAACACTCATTGGCCAAAAATCACCACCAAAGCCTATTTTCTTGCACACAGGGCAATGTGGTCAAGTAACTCAATTTGGACCATTGAGTCATGGGAAGACATTTGTTGGGAGGTACTGGGAATGAAATGTCCTCCTTCTGAGACCGCCCATAAAAGACCTTGCCTTGGGAGCTACTGGCAATCATCTTGCAGGCTCAGAGGAGGCAGTTTTTGGTTAAATGTGACACTCTGGAAGGGCAGAGACATGGAAAGAGCTATCCCAGAGCCATCCAATTAATGAGCACTGAGCTGCCACATCAAGCCATACCTATGATTCTGAGCTTTCCCATGCTGTGAACCATTCTGTGAGTCTCTTTATCAGTTAAGTCTAGTTGTGTTTTTTCCCTTGTGATTGATGTATAAGCAAATTTCTTTAAAGTAAAATTTAAAGAGACAAGAGAGCATGCATATACAAAAAATACATATAAATAGGTGATATAGAGCTATGGATACAGATACAGACTATAGATATAAATATATGCTCTATTTGAAGAATGGATTCAACATTATTCATAATGTCCCAGAGTGACTGTTAGGAGGAAATAAGCAAGAAATTTAGCACCTACAGAAATGCCAGAAATAGCCAAGTATCTCCACAAACTCCTAGAGTCTTCAACAATATTACAAAAGAAAGTAATTCATTTCCCAGTGCTAGAAAATCTCACGGAGAATCTTCAAAAGATAAGAACTGTGAGCAAGAATGTAAGCACATGGCACCATCGTGAGCCAGAATCTGGCTCTTGGTTTTGACTCAGGTCATGATCTCATGTTTCTGAGCCCCATGTTGGGTTCTTCACTGACAGTGCAGAATCTGCTTGAGACTGTCTCTCTCTCCCTCTCTTTATGCCCGTCCCTTGCCTTCTATCTATCCATATCAAAGTAAATAAATAAATAAACTAAAAAGAGAAAAATAATGGAAGCACACCACCAATGAAAGGAAGGAAATGGGAAACAAGAATATAAAAAGCTGATCTTATCCCTCCAAATCATATCAGTCCATAATATCAGTCACCTCATTGTCCAGTTTGTCATACCTGCCATCAAGAACATAAACTAGGTCATCATTCCACATGGACTCATGGCAAATAATTAAGGACACCATGTAGAAAGCAGGGGGTAAGCCACGAGGCTAAAGGCAAAGGATGATGTGGCTAGTCACCATTTAGGACTAGCTAGATTATATGCAGTAACAAACGATCTCAAATTGTTTCATAATTGCTTACTTCTTGCTCATACAAAGTCCACTACAAATGTCAGCAACTCTCCAGGGTAAAACAAGTGTCATCTATATATTGACCCTATGCTCTGAGCCATGTAGTCATCATGGCAAAGGAAAAGAGAAAGCTGGAGAGTAAAGCCCTAGAAAGTAAATATTTCTACCCATATTTTAAGCAACTCACATGGCCCATCATCCCGTAAAAGGGTGGGAAAGTTCAAAGTTTCATTGGGCTCAAAATAGTTGAGAACTAGATATTAGAGATGACTATCACAGAGGAAACTAAATGCAGAACTGTAGTACATTCTCTTGGTTAAAAAAAAAAAGAGGCAGTTAAGGAAAATCACTTAAACATCCATTAATCTTAGGAAGTTCCTAGCACTTAACTGGAAGCAAGGAAACACTTCACACTGATTGCTTAGGAGTTATAGCCACCTCTCCCATCAAAAGGAGAATCTGAAGAAACTAGTACAGTGGTGATCATATCCTAGAAAGGCCAGAGTTCTTTTGGCAAATCAACAGAATCAAGACATGTTTTTCCTGTTTTTGTTTGTTTTTGGTGGATTTTAATGTATAAGCTTTTATGAGCAATTTATTTCTTCAGCAAATGGCTGCTTCTACACAATTCCTTTATTTCCTCCTTTAGAAAGAGAACATTTCCCTCATTTTAGTAAAGCCAAGGTGATCTCTTGGTCTCTATTTTATGGAAAAGCTGCCCTCATCCACATATTCTTCCCTTGACTTGCATTTACAATGGTTCCATAGAGAAGGGCAGCCAGAGAGAGAAGTTGAACCACTGTTGGGGTCAGATACACCTTCATCGATACCCAGGTGGTAGCCTACCATCAACAAACTTTAGCCAACAACAAAGGCCAAAAGAGGTTTTGCCTGACTGTCCTACCAGTGGCCAAAGCAATCCATGAACACAGCCGAACAATAACTAAATGAACTATCAAGAGAAGTAGAGTATATGTGCCCTCCATTAATCTGCCCAATGAATGACATTAGTTCAATCCCCTCAAAGCTGAAATGAAGCAGAAAGTCTGAAATTATGCAGCAAGGTCTATGCCTGAGATGACCATTTCATAGACTTAAAAACAAGTTAACATCATCCACCCATACCAACTGTCAACTTCTGGGTAACAGTTTTTTATCAAAAACAGTTCAGTACTCTTAGTTCCTTTTTTAAAAATTTTTAATGTTTATTTATTTTTGAGAGAGAGACAGTACACAAGCAGAGGAAGGGCAGAGAAAGAGACACAGAATCCAAAGCAGGCTCCAGGCTCTGAGCTGTCAGCACAGAGCCCGATGTGGGGCTGAACTCCCGGACCACAAGATCATGACCTGAGCTGAAGTTAGATGTTTAACTGACTAAGACACCCTTCTAAAAAAATTTTTTTAACTCTTTTTTAATGTAATCTCTTATTTCTACCCAACGCCCCTGCTTCTCTTCTTCTGGTCCCCTTTCTCTCCACCTCTAAAGTAACCCAGTGAGAAATAAGAGTTCTTTCTTTCTGATGCAGTTTCCATAACACTTTCAATGTTTGAACAACCACTTCTCCCTTATCCAAAATATGTCCTTTCCATTCATTTTTACCTCAATTTCTTCACCCTCCACGTTCCAGCTGCTGCTGCAGCTGGGTAGTCAAGGCCCTCCACCCTCCTCTCAAAGTCGTGCATTTTAGGGGCAGCACTGTGGCTCTTCAAAAAAAGAGCAGACCTCAATCGTGGCACTAACATCAAGGATCTTGTAGAAGAAGATGAATGACTGAGCAAACAAGATTTCAAAGAGGACATCACAGAGTGGAAAGTCCCAGTTTTCCAAATTAACTGAATTGCCTATTGTATTTCTTTTTTTTAAATATGTAATTGTCAAATTAGCTAATATACAGTATATACAGGGTGCTCTTGGTCTTGGGGGTAGATTCCCATAATTCATCGCTTACATACAATACCTAGTGCTCATCCCAACAAGTGCCCTCCTCAATGCCCATCACCCATATATCCTCTCCCCTGCCCTCTGATCAACCAGACTGGGATAATTATTTGCCATTTCAAATATCACCAAATAATATATTAGACTCTCAACTGGCAACATTTCAGCTTTCAGCAAAATTATAAGTGTTTAACATGCCTAGTAAGAAACCACATATCCAAACACTTATGAAATGCCTATTGTTACTTCCACCAACAGAGTGCACTACATCATCACTACTACCACACCACACCACACCACACCACACACACACACACACACACACACACACACACACAAATAAATCTAATCTTTATCTAATTTCTTAAACCCATTCAGCTACTATCTGAGACCCTTCACATCTGGCAGGGAGCTTACTTGTAGTTGGGTGCCCTCTTAAATCTCCATCGGGCTTCAGAAAGATGGTGATTCAGTATAAGGTCTCTAGAAAATGAACAAATAAACCCCTGAAAAAGCAATCTTTTCTCTCAGATGAAGAATTAAATATACTGATAAGGTAACATATTCATATAGCACAGTTTCACATTCCGTTGCTAAGGATTTCCATTTAACCCACTTATGTCACAGATGGGGAAACTGAAACAGGAGAGTAGAAAACTAAGTTGTCCAAGGTCACCAATGAGTTGGGTAACTAACTTGAACATTTCTGGTTCTTCATTCACCAAGCCTCAATGCCCCCTGTAGAATCCAAAGAACCCTACTATGGGGCCATCCTACCACCCAAAGCAATTTCTTAGCACCTATGCTTATCTGCAGGCTAAAGTCTCATATTTGGAAAGTCTCAGAAGAAATATAATCATTACATTCCCATAATCAGACCCAAAATGAGCCCATGTATTTTTGCATGATATTAGGTTCCCTGAGAAAATTCCACACAGTATTTATTTAGACCAGAACGGTTTCCATTTACAAAGCTGTACTATAGTAGGAAATAATCATGTCATGTCCCAATGGGACTGCCCTCTGCCTCTCATTAATAGAGTCATTTTCACCTGACTAATAAAACGCACTGTTTTCCAATGAGAACAGAAACTATTATTTTAAGATAAAAGTTAAGAACAAATTACCTGAGATGATTCAAACTCCTGTGTGGTAATATAACAATTACTCAGTGATATTATAATACCTAAGAATGATAAGGACTTTTTCTTTTTGGCAATAATGTGAAAGAGTCTTTGAAACCATAACCTCATTTGTTATTAAAATACCTTGGTGGGAAGGGAACAACAAGCAATGTCATGAACTCATTTAATACATAGAGTCCTTGAGAAACAGGGAGGCACAATTAATTTGTTTGGATGAATTTAGCCTGCATTCAGGCCTGAATTCCCTTTTTAAAGAAAAACCAAGGGAGAGAAGCTTCAGAGTCTTGGGCTCAATGAAGTGGCAAGGCCTCTTTTCCATAACAGGTTCTGGTTAGGACACCACCACAATGAACAATGCCACAAACTGTGACACCTTAACTGTTCATAATGGTTTGCAGAATACTCACACACTATCTCTCTTAATTGTATAGTCCCACTCTGTATTTAACCAGAAACAGTCATATCCAGCATATTATGATGGTTTTCTATGAATGAGACACTGTGCTAAGTGCTCTACATGTATAAAGTAGAATTCACAGACAAGTTAAAGTTTGCCCAATGTTCTATACTAAGGAGAAGGATCAGCCTCAAGTCCAGTTTTTATTCAGAGCTGAAGTGCATAACTATTATCACAAAATGCATCTGAACTCTGTTTCCTCTTCCTACTACCCCTTTATATGGATTGTCTTCCTCCCTCCAAAACCTGGAAGTCAGATAGTATTAACCATAACCAATGGAAAGGTTAAGTGACTTGCCACCCACTCATAATCAGACAGGACCTTCCCAGAACTACAAGCCAGGCCCCAGGAGTCCTGTTCAGCCATGTATCCTATTTCTCTCTGCTCTCTGCCTAATCATCCTAAGGAGGTAAAGTCCCTTTCAGATATGAAACCACCTGCCTTCCCAACTCACCCTGCCCTCACAGTGCATAACTGGTATACATTAGGGGCCTCACTTCATGGAGAAACTACAAGGGTTTCCATAAGTTTTCTTAGGGTCAGGAAGGAATGGTTGCGTTCCTACATCTTAGGTCTCTGGCCTAACAACCAGCTCAGCTCTGCTTTCAACAGCACCTGCCTCCACAGACACACAAGCTTGATGATACACACTGATACAATGTGGTTTGAAAAGAAGGAGAAAACTAGGAAGAGGAGAGAAGGAGAAGGAAAGAAGGGGTGAGGGAGAAGAGGATAGGCAGTGGAGGAGGGGAGAAAAACAGTAAGAGAAGAAAAGAAAGAATAGGAAAGGAAAACCAAAAAGAGAGAAGAAACAACAGTGAAAAAGTATTTTTGTATTTCATTAATAGGAAAAAAATCAGGAAATGGGAGGTCACTTCAAATTAGCCTCTATCTAGCTACACACATTATTTTTTTAATGTAAAATTTGTCACATCATTGTATTACGCCAATTTTCTAGGTGAATCCCTGTCAACCAAACGTGAAGATTAAATTAAGCAGTATAGTTTTTACTTTCTTACTAGTAATCCAGGGTAGGTATATACTTTCATCCACCCGTCCATCAAAGAGGAATCCAATATGGATCCCACTTTCAGAGAATTTAGTATCTAGTTGGGAGAAAAAAAACATTTTAATGAGCAGATATATTTTAATAATTTTAAAATATAACTTCCTTAAGACAAGTATGATATAATATTATGGGATTTCCCAAGAGGAAAATCCTTCAATTTTAAAATCTTCCTGGGTAAGTGTGCATTGAAGAGCCCAAGTAAAATTTAAAAATATAAGTATTTCCCAAAAGATGGTAGTGAGTTGACCATTTGACACCAGAGTTGTCTGGGAGCTATTTTGTGGTCACTAGATGAATAGATATGGCAAGAACCCCGTGGAATCTTTATGTTGTCAACTCAAATAACCCTCCTTGAAGACCATAGCTTTAATCTAAGCATTTTTAACTGAAGAAACCATCCCTATCACTACTGATGGTGAGTATGGGTACAAGGAAACTGTTACCCAGATGTAATACTCCTCTGCATCCTTCTTTTCTCTTCTTGAGATCTCTACCAACTGGCCGCATTTCCTTGCCACTCCTCAACCCGGTTTTTCTCCCCACCAATACCATCCTACAGCCTCACATGTTACTAAGGATCTCCTGATCATGGTATTTTTGACACATCTCATCACACTTTCCTTTGATCCCTTTCCTCTCCTGTCTTCCACGATGCCGCAGCAAGAGCTTTCAAACATACATTTAGCAATAGAACCCTTCTTTCAACTGAGATCTTAAACCTCCAGTTGATTACCAAAGCTTTAAAGTAAACTTGAACTTGGGCAAAGCAAATCCTCAAAATTTGCTCTTGCTCAAGGTAGTTTTGGCTATTCATTGTGCTTCTATAAAATTTTTGAATCATCCTGGAAATTTCTACTAAAAAAGGGAACATATTGGGATGTTTTATTGGAATTTCATTGACTCTAAATATTAATTTAGAACATACACCAAAATGGAAGAACTGACATCCTAACATTACGGAGAACTCCAATAACGGATCTCTTACTGTTTTCTCTGATTTAGATTCATTAATCTTAGGTTTGTGTGTTTGTAATTTTCATCAAATTTGAAAATTTGGGGC
>NC_043706.1:47920753-47922278 GCF_006229205.1 Suricata suricatta
AAGGGAACATATTGGGATGTTTTATTGGAATTTCATTGACTCTAAATATTAATTTAGAACATACACCAAAATGGAAGAACTGACATCCTAACATTACGGAGAACTCCAATAACGGATCTCTTACTGTTTTCTCTGATTTAGATTCATTAATCTTAGGTTTGTGTGTTTGTAATTTTCATCAAATTTGAAAATTTGGGGCCACCATTTTATTAAATATAATTTGTCTCTCTTTTAATATAATTTATTGTCAAATTAGTTAACATATAGCAAATATGGTGTGCTCTTGGCTTTGGGGGTAGATTCCTGTGATTAATCACTTGCATAAAATATCCAGTGCTCATCCCAACAAGTGCGCTTTTCAATGCCCACTCATTTCCCCCGCCCTCCACTCCCTTCTACCCTCAGTTTGTTCTATTTAAAACTCTCTTTGACAAAACAGGAAAGAGTATCCAATGGAAAAAATACAGCCTCTTCAGCAGGTGGTGTTGGGAGACCTGGACAGCAACATGTAGAAGAATGAAATTAGACTACTTTCTTACACCATTCACAAAAATAAACTCAAAATGGATGAAGAACCTGAATGTGAGACAGGAAACCATGAAAACCCTAGAGAAGAAAGCAGGAAACAGCCTCCTTGACCTCAATCACAGCAATTTCCTCCTCAAAACATCCCTAAAGGCAAGGGAATCAAAAACAAAAATGAACTATTGGGACCTCATCAAGATAAAAAGCTTCTGCACTCCAAAGGAAACAATCAAAAAAACTAATAGGCAACCAACAGAATGGGAAAAGATAGTGGCTAATGGCCTATCAGATAAAGGGCTAGTATCCAAAGTTTACAAGGAACACACTAAACTCCATACCTGAAAAACGAATAATCCAGTGAAGAAATGGGCAGAAGATCTGAACAGACACTTCTGCAAAGAGGACATCCAGATGGACTACATGCACATGAAACAATGCTCAGCATCACCCATTATCAGAGAAATACAAATCAAAACCACACTGAGATACTACCTCATGCTGATCAAAGTAGCTAAACTGAACAAATCAGGAGACTATACATGCTGGTGAGGATGTGCAGAAACAGGCAACCTCCTACACTGTTGGTGGGAATGTAGACTGGTGCAGCTGCTCTAGAAAACAGTGTGGAGGTTCCTCAAAAAACTATCCATAGAACTTGCCTATGGCCCAGCAATAGCACTGCTAGGGATTTACCCAAGGGATAAAGAAGTGCTGATGCATAGGAGCACATGTACCCCAATGTTCATAGCGGCACTTTCTACAATAGCCAAATCATGGAAAGAGCCTAAATGTCCATCACCTGATGAATGGATAAGGAAGATGTGGTATATATTCACAATGGAGTACTACATGGCAATGAGAAAGAATGAAATCTGGCCATTTGTAGGAAAGTGGATGGATCTCGAGGGTGTCATGCTAAGCGAAATAAGTCAGGCAGAGAAGGACAGATACCATATGCTTTCACTCACAGATCTAACAGGAGAAACCTAACAGAGGACCA
>NC_043706.1:47922378-47964187 GCF_006229205.1 Suricata suricatta
CAGGCACCCCTCATTGAATATTTTTCTGTCCCTCCTACTTCTACCTCCTTTTCCATACCAGCTCCCTACATAAACACCCTCAACTCTCATATCTGATTGTTTCTTCCAGTGAGATTGCTTCTCTCTGCTTGGGTTCTATTTCCCAGTGCTGTATTTGGAATTATGCTCCCAGACAGAAAGCTGCTCTTCATGTGCCCCTCTTCTCTCAAGGACCACAACCTTGTGCTATTATCCAATGCCCAAGATATATTTTGACAGGCTGTGTAGTTGCTTATGGCAGGAACCAAAGTCTACAACTCATTGTTTCTCATGGCCAAAACCAGAAACCCTTCCATTCAATTTAAGAGCAATGCACTAAAAATCTGAGTGGATGATCTCTGTAAGCAGAACTTCATGAGACTTCCAAATACAAAAATCTGTGGATCTTTACTCTGGTTGAATCTCTCCAAATAAGAATCTGTGTCTCCTTTCTAGAAGGAGGAGGAGAACTCGGGTTGCGAGAATTCTCAGCTGGACAGAGGAAAGTATCTAGTGGGATCAGGGGAGGTTGACCCCTCTCTAAAGAGTAAGCAGATTTTCCAATAATCAGCCAGATTTCAATGCCATATTCCATCCCTATCTCCTTACACTTGGTATCAAGCACCTAATTAATATCTTACTAATCTGATTTGTGTGCAAATGATGCCACTGTATCCCGAAGAGAGGGGTCCAGGTTGGGTCAGTGAGGAGCAGTTTTCTGGGGATCTTACTACACTTTATAGGGTATTTCAAATAACCATCCCCCCATACACACACACACATAATTTTTAGCATCCTGCCTCAGACCTATTTCCTGGTACTTACATTTCTCTAAACCTAAAGCTTTTTCAGGGTTCTTTGGGGCAAGTTGTCTTGCTTTTTATCTAAGTTTCCCTTTCCAGGAACTTAAATCATATGTGCCTCTCTTATTTACCTTTCGTCTTCATATAATGTTTGTGTTTGTTTTACAAATACCTCATTTTATCAAAGAAGATATTTATGGATGTTTCTTGTTCTCCTTTTAATATACCTATTTGAAACAGGTTCCTGAATGGTTAAGAATCCATTCTTATCTATAGTAAGCTTCAGAGCTACATTTTCAACAATTTTTGTTTTGTTTTGGGGGATCTTGGTTCATTACTGTTTCTTGTATTCTATATCGACTCCATGCCTGGATTCATTTTACAATTTGCTAGAGTACATCATTTTTCAGAGAGTGCACAAGGGTGATAAACTTTCTGAACTTTGTATAGCATGTATGTCTTTATTTTTTTCTTACACCAAATAGTATTTGACTGTATATAGGATTCTAGGTTTAAAATCATTTCGCAGATAACCTTAACAGCATTGTTTTCAGGCTTCTTTTTTCACTGATATGGCAGATGTTCAGAGAAACCTCTTCCAGTTATCACAACTGAAATTGCTGGGTGAAACATCTGGATGAGTCAAGTGAATGTAAAAGAATTCCTTGGAGGCAGAAATGGGGACAATGCTGTGTTCCTGCCCCTCCCTCCTTCCCTGGAGTTTTAAAGTTGCCATGGGTTTGACTGAGTTTAATAGGTGTCCTAACATCCATAGTAGACCAAACTCAAAGAAATAATTCCTCTTTGTTTTATGAGCTGCGCTTAAGACTTCACCCTGAGAGCAGCCAATCCAACCACTTCGTGTACAAAGGGAAAAAGATGGAGGGAGGAGGGATGAAAGAGGGAGTAGTGGGGGGGGGAGGAAGGGATGGGGAGAGAGAGAATGGAAAAATTGTCAACACAGCAATTTCCACAAGCAATCCCTTCGTTAATTACCCTGACCCAGTATCTGCCCTGGCTCAAGCTTGGAATTTCTCCCAGAGCTCCATAGGAGAGGATAGCTTATGTTTTATCAATTCTCTCTTAACTTTCTTTGCTTTCTGTATGTTCTGCTGTGGTTTCCCAGCCCATCCAACCCAGTCCACTATTTGTCCTTCAGAAATCCCTCAAAACTACTGGTGGTCTTAGAGCACCTTATGGCGTTCTCCAGCATTCTTTCAATTCTTTGTTGATAGATTGTCTCGTTTCAATGTATCACAGTAATACACAGGAGGCATAATTAATGCCTTTAGAAGAAAAGAAAAATGTACCTGAGCTGAAATAAAAAGACCATGATATATTCATTCATTTGTAAATCCATTCAACCATTCCACAATTTTTAATGAGATCTGCCCTGCACTGGCCTAGTTCAAAGCATTTGGAAACAGTGGTGGCAAAACAAAGTTGTATTCAAAGGAGCTTATATCCTAGAGAGCCATTAGGTTTAAAAACAAATACAGGTTATGGGGCACCTGGGTGGCTCAGTCAGTTAAGCATCCAACTCTTGATTTCAGCTCAGATCATGATTTCATGTTTTGTGAGTTACCACATTGGGCTCTGAGCTAACAGCATGGAGCTTACTGGAGACTCTTCCTCTCTCTCTGCTCCTCCCCTGTTCATACTCTCTTTCTCAAAAATAAGTAGTAAAAACTTTTAAAAATACAGATTGAAGAACAAGATAAATGACACAATAGCATCTTTGTGTGGAAATGGATGTGTGTCTGTTTCCTTTCAGATAAGAATCTTCAGGGAATAGGATTAGAGAAACAATATGTGATTTGGCTTGTTTTAACTACCCTTGTTTGCATTTCTATACTGTTCATTAGTACAACTGATTTCAGTCTCTGTTGTAAGCACTTAGAATATACCATTAAACAAGGCAGGCCAACATTTTTGCCTTCTGGGAGATCATACTCTAGCAAGAGAAGTCAGACACTAAACAATAAACATAATGTATTATTAACTTACATAGCATATTGGCAGGTGATAAGGACTATGGGGAAATAGAACAGAGTAAGGGAAGTTGCCAAGTATGATATATGGAATGAGCAGCACTGGGGTACAGTTCTACATAGGGTGGTAAAGGTAGACCTCGATGAGTAAGTCACATTTCAGCAAAAAGCTAAAATGAAAAGGTTGTATCTCAAAGAAGAGGAGAAAGAGTATTTGAAGCAGAAGAGACAGTCAATGCAAACTTTTCAGTGTGGAAGCAAGCCTGGCATGTTCCATGAACCGCAAGGAGCCAGCGGGCTTGGAACAAAGCAGGCAAAGGTGAAGACACGGAAGAACTGGAGAACAGGGTTGGTGCAGAGAATGGCCCTTTAGGTCAACATAAGAACTCAACTTTTAATTGCAAGAGAATTTGGGAGCTAATGGAAAGTTGGTGAGCAGAGTGAAATCATCTGACCTATTTTGAAAGGATTGTGAGGGTCCCATTAAAACAGACTGAAGGGAGGCCAGGGTGGAAACAAGTGAACTAGTTGGGTGAGTCTTGTCATGCTCAGTAAAGCATGGTAGTGACGATGATAGCTAAGTTGCTACAAAGTAGTCAGATTAAACGTACAGCCAACATAACTTCCCGAAGGATCCAATGTAAAATTTGGAGATCTAAAAATGTCTCCATTGCTTGAGAAACTGAATAGAGCTGCCACCAACTCAATCCAGGATTATGGTGGGGAACAGGGGAGTAGCCGGGACAAGCAGTGACTATTAGGAATTCAATTCAGAATCTGCAAGATCTGAGGTGCCACTTCCATATCCAAGTAAAGAGATCAGTAGGCCCTAAAATTTGGGAATCTAAGGTTCAGGAGAGAGCTCTGGGATGGAGGGGAAGATTACAATGGGGGAGTCATGAGCATGAATATATTTATATTATACATATATTCCAAAAGTTTGAAGAGATCATTTTGGAAAGTCAGCATGTCATTTTCTTACCTACGTTCCCTTTTCTATATCTTTAAGCACATTGACTAACTGAAGTTACCAAGTGCAGACTATCGTGTGTGTTCCTCCTCTCCATTACCTCCACCACTTCCCTAGTTCAGTGCTCTCTTGTCCGGTTAAGATGCTTCTGCCTCCCATGGCTTGCTCAAGGTACCCCACACACAGCAACCAGATCAATGTGACTAAAGGACACCTGCGATCATGCAGTGACTCCTCATAAATTATCTGTCACCCGATGAATTCAAGAGTCAAACTTGTAGCCAGCCATCGCAATCCCAGCCCACCTTCCCAAACTTACAACTCACTAGTCCCCTTCACACACATCATGTTCTTTGGACTATCCCTATAGGTTCTTGCCTCAGTGACTTGTGCACCCTGGTTCCTCTACCAGAAAAACCTTCCCTTGGCAACCCTGAATGCCTAAACCTTCAAGGCATGATATAAATGCCACCTACTTCGACAGACCTGGATGACTTCCCCATCTGAAAATAATCTTTCCCACCTCTGATCCCCCACTTGTTGGAAAGGGAATAGCACAGCATGAACAACAGTTTCCTAAGTGAGAGCAGCAAACACATATGAACACACGAGAGATTCTGAAAATAAGATGGTCCATTGACAAACAGATTGGGATAATACTCCACACAAAAGCTCTCTCTTAGAAATTCACATGTGAACGTTTTCAAAAGTCCTTTGGTTAAAAAAAAAACACACATATATAACTTTCTTTAACCAGCTTTCACAAATGTATTTAATCTTGCAACACTTTTATCACAAAATACTCATTAACATTTTATGGAACTTATGCTCCAAGGTTCTCACTTAGGACTTAGAGCTGGAGACCTGAATTCTAATCCTGGCTAAGCACCTGTCAGCACTCGTTTTCCCCAGATCTAGGTCCAGATAAGGCAATTGTATATGCCAACACAGGTGACATGTCACCCCCACACCTGAGCGGGGAAGCCAGACATCACAACATCTAAAGGGTAACCATACATACCAGGACTGGAATCTCCTAGACACTGGCACTGGCCTAGCAGATTTTCACAGACAAAACCCGCTGGTTTCCAGAGACTAAATGGCCTACTGCCCCCATAGTGATTTATGGCCACACGGGCTATGATGCCAAATTACTAAGTGTGTGGCCTTTGTCAGGTCACCTCCCTTTAAGGACGTGTTAGCTCATCTCTTGAGTGAGAGTGAGAGGGCTTGTCTGGATGGGACACAACATCTCATACAACTGTGATGAATCGATTCTATGTGTCCGTCTTCGAGTCTCACCTACATCCTGTATGGCCTCTATTCCTTATTACCCCCTAAAGGAGCCTCTCTCCATGTTATGTTTTTATCTCTTTCAGAGCATGACAAAGAACCTTGAACATGGTTGAAACTCAATAAATACATGCCGAATAAATATTCAAAGAAGACTGAGGCATGTAAACTTCTGAAAAAAATTCAAAATTACCCCTTCAGATAATGAAAAATTAAATGAAATCTAAGAAGCAAAACGATCTAGTCAAACCAGCAAGCACCACAGAGAATGATGGTATGTCGTTTTCTAGCACAACTACTAACAAACCAGAACTACCAGTAATGGCTAACACCAGACATTTGTCTGGTGGGAGTGGTGGTGACAGTGGCTTACATGTTAGGCTACAAACCTCCAACCAATCCTATTATCTGGGTTCTATTATTCTCCCCACTTTACAAATGAGAAAACTGAAGCACAGAGGGGTTAAGCAACTTGTCTGAAGTCCACCAGGTGGCAAGCGATATGTTCACTTTGCCCGCCCGCCTGTCCCCCTCCCCGTCTAGCTCCAGAGGCCACACTTAGGCACTGTGCAACCTGCCTCCTCCCTCCCTTTCACTGGCATTGTTCACATTCACGTGCCAACAACCCACATGAGTTCTCAGGCAGAAACTGAGGCGTGGGAAGGCTTAGAGGTCGTTGAGTGTCCTACAGCTCTCCTTCCACAATACAACACTGATACACAACACAACTCACATACCACTGCCCTGTGATAAACACTAGACTGTCACTGACAGCCAACTGCCAAGAGAGGGGCACAGGGAGGAGTGCCTGGGTGGCTCAGTCGGTTAGGTAGCCGACTCTTGATTTCAACTCAGATCATGATCTCAGGGTTTGTGAGTTCTAGCCCAGGGTCGGGCTCTGAGCTGACAGCATGGAACCTGTTGAGGATTTTCTCTCTCTCCCCCTCTCTCTCTGTTCGCCCATCCCCCAACTTGAGCACTCTCTCTCAAAACAAATAAACAAACAAAATAACAAAGGACTATGCCTACAAATCCAGGAGATACAGTTTGGGATTGAGAAGGTTTAACTAAAGCAACATGCAGTAGATAATCTCACGTCGTGTGAGGCACGTAATAGGCACTCCATAAATGTTTGTTCCAAATCAAAGAGACAAAAAGGAAAACCCAAGAATTGCTTTCATAATGAAAACAGCACCTAAGGGAATAGGTCCTCAATAAATATTTTTTATCTGTATATCATGAGAAGCCCAGAGAGTTGTAAAAGATTATCTGATATATTTCCAAAGAGCCCTCAGCCTCTGATTTGTACTCTCAAAAACTCCCTGGGGAAGCTGTGGACACTCTGTCTCTCAGTGGGGAGTTTAAGAACACATTCTTAGGGGAGCCACTTGGAGGAGTGGTTTAGAGGATTTCACAACAGATAAATCAAGGTAAAGAGGCTAGACCAAATGCCCCCACAGTGCTTTCCAGTTCTCATTTCCATGTAATCACCTCAGAAGCTGAAGCTTCCACTCTGATCTCCACGGAACAGACGAACCGGATGGACCAGCACACACTGCCATCCCACCAACTGAGGATGGCTGAGTGATTTGGAAACCTTCCAGAAGGGCTTGGTGAAATTGAGGGCCATTTATTTCATGAAGAAATAGACCACAGAGAACCCCTTTCAAACATGCACGCAGAGAGCAGCACAAAATGCTGAGGAGATTATCTGTTCAGAATTTGCTTTAAAAAAGCCCAGGCAGCACTCATTTATTTTTGAGAAAATATATGATTAACCATAGTTAACCATGAGTTCAGATGTTGTGCATTACACCAGCTTCTCAAAGTTTGAGAGCATTTAATATTATATATCGCTGCCATTTGGACTAAATTGTTTTTTTAATGTACACAATATTACAAATTTAATTTGAGCTGTTTGAATCAGTCTGTAAAAGAGATTTGATTATACCTGAGTGTTCTGGCCCCGGCTTTTCCGTATCTCAGTAATCTTGGCGGTAATTGGCTGATTAGGCGTCTCACACTCCATCTTTGCCTCAGTTTCCATGGTAATGTTACAGGAGCTATTATAGATGAGAACTTCATCTCTTTCCACTTTAGGGCTGAAACGAGAGGGGAGGTTAAATGGGGTGTCATCAATCTTAATGAAATGCAATTATTTTTACTCTTATTAATCATTGCAAGCCATTAGCTTGTGGCAACTACAGGCCACCATTTGTCAAATTTTGCAAATTTCTGTAATTTTGTTTCCATTCTTTTATTGTTTATTTGTTTTCCTTTTATCTGCACACCCTGCAATGAAAATGCACATGGTAAATATCTTTCACTGAGGCCTTCCTCTTTTCCGAATCTATTAGGAACATTAGCAAAAGCTTCTCTGAAGCCCAGCTTAACAAGCAATGTGCACACAATACTTCCAGTGCCAAAAATGGAAGCAAATGTTGGGCAGAGGTGTTGTTTTTTTTTTTTCTTTTCCCCTTTCCTCTTTCTGTTCTTTCTCACACTTAGTGTTGGGGGAGTGAATTGCCTGAATCCCCCCAGGGCAGATGGAGAAATTGGAAAACCCACACAACTGGCTAACTGGTCCCTAATTCCAACTGTGAAAAAATGAGCTCATTTAGGCTTTCAATTCCCTCTCCCCAGCTGATGGCAATGAGGCTCTGTTGCTAGCAGTGGAACATTAACTTAGTAAATTAATTAAACTTACTTAACAGCCCAGACTAAGGAGATTCGATATATGTTGCCAGTTACACTATGAGCCACTCGCTTTAAAAGTCCTCTTGCTTTAAGGAGAGAAGCCAGACTGGATTTAAAATGAAAAACAGCAGTGTAGCATTTCAGAAAGTCTAAAAATATGCAGTCTAGAGGAGGCGAAAGCATGGGTATTGCAGGCGACTGTCCCCAACAGGTGTGACATTTATTCAACAATAATCCTGGCTTTAGGCATTATTGCAACTAACTCAAAGAGTATTAGTAACACTGATGTCTTCTACTTTTCAACGGTTTCATTTGTATGACCTCATTTTGGCCAGTAAAGTAGATAGAGGCATAAAGAACATAACCCACACAGATCAGGAGATTCACAAAAAGCCAAAGCTAACTGTACGGCAGCACCAAGATGAGAACTCAGGGGTCCTGTGTCCCAGAGCACATACTCTCAAGTTTTGAGGTGCTGTTTAAACATCAGCATGAAGAAGGATCAGTCATCTTTGTGGGAAGAAGGGGAGACCAAGAAGGGCCATGGGAAGAGCAAAAGGTCACTGCCTGAGAAACTAGAAGTCATGTTGAACTGGAGCCTCTTTTCTCAAACCAATGTCAACTTGGTTCCTCCCATAATTTGCTAGAAATAGTGAAAAGGATAACTACGGAGTCTTCTCTTCTTCGTGGTAACGTATTTCCAGCTTCATATTCACCCAAGTCATGAGTTCCATACCCACCATGCTCTGGACCTACTCCTGATGGTCCATGTTTTGACATCATGCAGGCCAAACCCATATTTTGAGTTAACCACTGGGGCTGTGGTCTGGGCTTATCTGAGCCCTCCCTCCATGGCATCTAACACTGCTTGTTTCCTAGCCCCTTGCTTAAGTTAAGGTGGTGGAAAACAAAGTCTCAGATCCACAAACATGCATTTGTGCATGTGACTTCCTGAGAAGCGTTAGCATGCAGAGGTTAGGCTTAGAAGCAAACCAGATAGATTTGAATCCGAAAGCAGGTATTTACCATCTTTAGGACACTGTGAGGACATTACTCTCTAAGCTTTGTTCCAATGTTTATAAAATGGAGTTATCACCATCAGGCACCTTTCATAGAGGTGCTGAGGCAGGATGGGGTGAAATGCAGCCTACAAAATGATTTGCAAAGAATCTGGAACACAGTAACTGTTTGATAAAGGCAACTCTTATTATAGTTTTTGGTAGTAGTTTTGTCGATATTATTGTTGAAATGTCAATGTGGGAATTGACATTCGTTATTGTTACAGGTCTTTTCACTGATGTGAGCCCATTGCTCAAATGCATTTTGAACCTGGGGCTTATCTTGTAACTCCAAACCCATTTCGCTGATCCATCCTCCAGGGGGTAGACAGCGGCAGGGTAAATACAGCATTTGCTTATGAAGTGTCACTTGTTCTCAAAGATTCAGGAAAGTAATTTAAATTTTAAATTAAAATGTAATGTAATAGTTAGACAAACATGGAAACTTGGTGGAATAGAATGCAAAGGTCACATGGGTTTTTCAAATAAAACACCTGACCTTCAAAGTCAGTATGTCAAGCCACTCAGCTTTGCAGCTAGAACCTTTCTTTTGCTACTCAGAGCGAGGGTGGAGGTATTGGAATAGTTGGAGAAACTCTCCCTCTCTATTGCCATCAGAAATCACTTATAAGTACATCAGAAAGCAAATAAATATTGTTTGCCACCCCACCATGTTCCTTATGAATCAGTACCCAAATAGCTACGGATAGTCCTTGAGTTACAAAGGTTTGATTTATGATTTTTTTACTTTATGATAGTTTGAAAGTGATACACATTTAATAGACACTGTATTTCTAATTTTGAATTTGGATCTTTTCCTGGACTAGAGAAATGTGGCACAATTCTCTCTCATGATGCTAGGCAGCAGTAGCTCCCAGTCAGCCACATAATCACAAAGATAAACAGCCGACACACTTCCAGCCATCCTGTCCCCATACAGCCATTGTGTTCTGCATGTTTTAGGAGACGATAAACTACAGGAGACATTCAACACTTTATTATAAAATGGGCTTCATGTTAGGTGATTATGCCCAACTGTAGGCTTATACAAGTGTTCTGAGCACATTTAAGGTAGACTAGACTAAGTTATGATATTTGGTAGGTTAAATGTATTAAATGCATTTTCATCTTAGATTATTTTCAACTTACGATGGCTTTATTGGGTCATAACCCCATGGTTGAGGGAGATCTGTACTTATTTTTCTGAAAGCTCACAAACCATACGCTTAATAATTCCTTCTAGAATTTTGTCAGGAATCACACAAGCTTAATTGTCTAAATTTCCAGAATCCCCTTTTACCCTTTTCGGAAAGCAGTATTGGCCCATCTCCTCTATCTGCTGTGTGGCCCCCTCTCACCCACATTACCGGTAGTGCACTCTCAGTCCTACAAGCAAGTAATTTGTACTCAATGACATAAATGATCTGGGATACAAACTTGAACTCAAGTAAAAGACCAACTTCCTATACAACCTTCTTTTGGTCTTGGGCTTCTACCCTGCTATTAAGGCTTCTTCTGCCCTTTGCAGCATCTTCATCAGCAAAGACTAGAATAAAATGGAGTAAATCACCCCACCTGGCTCCCCCCTCATTCACCAGTGGGAATGCACTGTCTACCCTAATCATGTGCTTATTGCTCAGAAAGAGTTAAAACCACTTTTTTTTCAAGTTTATTTTTTCAGAGAGAAAGAAAGAGAATGGAAGCAGGGAAAGAACAAAGACGACAGAATCTGAAGCAGGTTCCACACTTCGAGCTGTCAGTACAGAGTCTGATGCAGGGCTCAAACTTACAAACCAAGAGATTGTGATCTGAGCCAAAGTTGGCCACCAACCCACTGAGCCACCTAGGTGCCACTAAAACCACTTTCTATTAGCTTAGCCTTTTTTTTTTTTTTGCAAACTTTAGATCATATTTCTTTTTGTGTCTTTCCCTGGTTATCCCACCAGAGATTACTTTTCATTAAAAATCCATCATCGAAATTAGCAGAGATACCAGCATTTCAAAAATAGACCATTGGGGCACCTAAGTGGATTAGTTGGTCAAGTGTCCGACTTCAGCTCAGGTCATGATCTCAGAGTTCATGAGTTCAAGCCCTTGCTGACAAGGCAGAGCCTGCTTGGGATTCTTTCTCTCTCTGCCCCTCCCCCGCTCTCTCTTAAAAATAAAATAAAATAGACTAACATTTACAAAATCTCCAAGTTTCTGAATAGCTCCTATTCCATCTTTTCTTCCACAATAATTCTATCAGTTAAGTAGCACAATGGGCCACATTTAAATATAAATGTGTGTATAGAGAGACATACACAGATGTAGACAACATCCATGTGTATGCAGATACATGCACACACAAATAATTATTTTAAGGAATGAGATAAACAGTTTTGGTCCAAATGGTGGCAAAGAGATTTCTAGAACCTAAAATTTCTGGACTCCTAATCTATGGTTCTTTCAGTTGGTCTGATCAGATCCCAAAGCAAGCAGGTAATCTTGCACACACTCTCTAGGACAGACAAAACACCTGCAGTGTTCACGTCTCCCTCACTTCACTTGAAATGGCTTCTGGTGGTTCCGGAATATCGGTGAACTGCTCACTTCAGCCCAGGCTCTCATCACTGATGCTAACGGCATAGCATCAGGCCAAGTACACGGTCATTCAGAGATCCAGTCCTGACACTATCAAGGCTGGACTGTGTGACCCTGGAAAGATGTTAATGTGTCCTGAGAATAGAATGTAAACTCTAAACTCCTTACTTTGGCCTCCAAGACCTTAAATACCTCCCCAAGCTCATGTAGAGAACTTTCCTTCCTTCTTATACTCCTTCCCTTCTGGCCTCTGAGTTTTCTGGTTATTAAATTAGTACATGTTCACTGAAAAAAAATACATAAAAACTCAATAAATAAATTTAGGTAATACTCCAACTACCTAGGTAGGCACTTGGCATTTCAGACTACATCCTTCTAGTCTTTTTTCTAATCACCTGTTATATGCATGTATAAACACATACTATACACCTTTAAAAGTAAAGTGATATGCTATTTTCTGACCTGTACCTTTTATTATAAGCATCTCCCTCTGCAGTTAAATATTCTGCATCATGATTTTTAAAGGTGTCTTAGTAAATTAGCATTTGGATTCATTCTTTATTATTAAATAGTTCAAACTAAAACTTCAAAAAATATAGTTTTTCATAAGTATTATATAGGTCTAACTGCTTTCATAAAACTCCTAGAAGTGAAATTACTGGAACACGGTAAATGAAGAATTATAAGGTTATCAGTGCATATTGCCAAATAATATCAATAGAAAAGGCATAACTTCTAACAGGGTCGGAGGCTCAGTTCCCTCAGAGACCTCCTGCAGTAGAGAAGAACATAGAAGAATATCAAAGGAGAATTCTGGGAAGCTGGTGAATTTGGAACCAGGACCTGACATGCACTTCTGGGTATCCAGTATTCATGAGTTCTGAAATCCTGTCCTGCCTGAAGACAACATCCAGCACCCTCTTTCCTACATGACCTATGAAGGGCTCTTCACACCTTCTGATTTTTTTTTTTTTTTGAGACAGAGAGAGACAGAGAATGAGCAGGAAGGAGCAGAGACAGAGACCAGAATTGGAGGCAGGCTCCAGGCTCTGAGCTGTCAGCACAGAGCCCGACCTGGGGCTCGAACCCACAAACCATGAGATCATGACCTGAGCCAAAGCCAGAGGCTTAACCGACTGAGCCACCCAGGGGCCTCTCACACCTTCTAGAAAACAACCAGCCCTGGAGTTTCCTCTCTTCCTCTGATGACTTCATACTCAAACACAGGCTGTCTCAGGACATCAAAAAGTCAGCCTTGCATGAAAAACACTCATTATCGCTTTCATTCTGTACCATCAATCTTATTTAGTTATATTTTTGAATGGGAAAATAGGCCTTGGTTAAGCTATCAGGTGTAAGCACTCTATCTCGATACGAAATCAAAAAGAGTGCAGGGTAATACTCAATACTGAAATGACATGCTGCATGGAAAAAGAATTGCTAGTGGAAATTTGGCTGTCCTGAGTCACCAATATGATTACACTTTTTCCTTCAATTTGTTTAGAAAGGGGTTTTTTTACCTGGAAAGTGGTGCTATTTGTTTGCTTTTTAAGTTCAAAAACTCTTTATAAGCTTATGGCTTCTAAATCCTAGATCTACAGTAATTCTGCCTGCACATCCCCCTTTCTTTTGAATAAACATTGTGCAATCTGCTGGATTTCTCTATGACTTTTTTTCATACTTGTGAATCTGTTTGGAAAGAAAAGAAAAAGGAAAGGGGAAAAGAGCCTTCTGTTTTTCATAATGTCTAATCTTTTTCCCCATTGGCATTCACCAGATGTTGCTTTGGATCGGAAGATAAATATTAAAATCTGAGCAAGAACAAAGCGAGCTGTTTACTGGGCAGATTTTTCAGATGTTCTCGGGAACACTTGAAAAGACAGGAGATGCTTTGATATGCAGGCTGGCCGGACTCCACAATGGAATGGTCCCTCGAACAGGAGTGGTAGGCCCTGGAGGCCATGTCCACCCAGCCTGCAGCTCCGGATGGTTCCATCTGTCCGTTGGCCGTGCATTTGTAGGGAAGGTCAGGGATGGAGAGGACAGGTTACCTGATGAAAAGGCCTGAGAACCGTGGAAATGCTGACCCTGTCCAGTGATCTGCTGCCAAGACGCATTGGGGACTTTCTTCACAAATGTAGAGGTAAGGCCATGATTGGGGCAGTCTCTCTGTCCCCACAGTGACAGTCAAATCACACTGCACGTAGGTGCAGCTGGAGGCTTCACAGCTCTCTTCCTCAGGCTTCAGGTCACACAGGAAAGCCAAGGACACTGTAGGAAACACTCACCATTAGATTAGGTAGTAACCACAAAAAGATCTGAAGGCCTCCTACTGTCACATGAATGCACTTCACTTATCCTCTAACAAATAGGAAAATTAAGTTATCAATTTACTTTTCTTAAAAATGCACTCCATGGGGTGCCTGGATGGCTCAATTGGTTAAGCAACTGACTTTGGCTCAGGTCATGATTTCACGGTTCATGAGTTGAAGCCCCATGTCAGGTTCAGTGCTGACAGCTCAGAGCCTGAAGCCTGCTTCAGATTCTGTGTTTCGGTTTCTCTCTCTCTCTCTACCCCTCCCCAGCTCATGCTCTCTCAAAAATAAACATTAAAAATAAATTTAATGAACTATATATACAAAATACATACAGAATATAAGTAACATTTTTGTAAAATATGAATCATAAGAAAAACTCATGAATCTACAAGCCAACATAAGATTTAAAACAGTTGTGATGCCCTTGAATCTGTGTCTCTCCATCAAAACCATCATCTTCCTCCTCATCCTCAGAAACATCCATTTGCATTTTTAAAATTGCTTTCTCATGTGGGTTTTTCTAAATGAGAGATTGTTGAGTTTTACTTGTTTTTGAATCTCATGCATAATGTTTTTGTGCCTGTTTTTTTTCCACTCAATATTACATTTCCAAGGTTTATCAAATTCCATACTATCACATGAAACTTGAGAATACAATTTCACTACTGTTTTATATGGCATTGTGTGAAAGTACTATAGTATATTATTCTCCTACCAATGGATTTCTGGGTATTTCCCAGCTTTTGCTACTACAAACACATACTAAATTTCCTCTAGGGTGTATGCCTTAAAGAAAACGGCTTGTTCATAAGGCAGGTACAAGTTCAACTTTACAAGACAATGCCATGATGTTTACAAAGTGTCTGTGCCATTTTATATTCCGGGCGGCTATATTAATGTTTCCCTTCTGCCACATCATTATCGCCACTTGGGAATATCAGACACTTAATTTTGGCCAGTCCAGTACAAACACAATGGCATCTCATTACTACATTAATTTGCATTTGCATCATTACTTTTTAACTCAAACAATTTTTTATATGTTTAGTAAGAACTTCTATTTTCTCTTCTGTGAAATTCCTATTTCTGTCATTTGCCCTTTTTTGTACTGGAATGTTTGTCTTCTTCTTATTGATTTGTGTTCTTTATATATTTTGGGTACTAATCCTAGAAGGTTTCTATGGTTACTAATACCTTCTCCAAATTTGTGGCTAGCCTTTTCATTCTCGTGATGGGATCTCTTGATTAATAGAAGTTCTTAATTTTTACCTAATTTTGACTATTCACATTTTATAAAGAAAAGCAATTCTTTGAAGCCCTGTAACCCTTAGCTGTTTCTTTCTTGGTCATGAGATGCAATGTAAAAAGCACCAACAAAGTAGACCTGCAATAACCTTAAGGAGTAAAATAAGTCTCTACATGAGATGGTTTTGGAGCAGCTGTACTTGAAAACCCTAATAAAATGAAAAAAAAAAAAAGAAAAGAAAAATCTCTAGTTTTCTTCCTCTGCAGCAAACCCCCCAGTGCAAGGGTGCAGCAAATATTAGCAGGGACCATGGCCTTGAACCCAAGCTGCCTGCCCGTCTCAGTGCTGCATCCGGCCAGGGGTACATGAGAGGAGCACACATAAGAATGTTTGCAGTTGTTCAACCACATGCAAGTATTATTATTGTTGCTGCTACATTCCAAACCACCTGACACATAGTAGGTACTGTGTGTTTGCAATTAATTACAACAATTAAGTCAGCTGACAGTAGGACTCTCCCGTGCGAGGACAATACATACAGACTTTCCAGTTAGTAAGCCCTAGGGCAAATATAGGCTCAACACCTATACAATAATGAACTCATTGGTGGTCAGGTGGATGCAAATTGACAAGGTGGATTAAGTGACGTTAATCACCTCAGCTGTCCACGCCTTGTGGAAAAATTAGAGTTTCCATAAAGAAGTCATGCCATATAATGCAAGGTATGAATGCAAGAAAGAGGAACATCAAAAATCTTGCTGAGTTTTTAAAAAATATGAATTATTAGTTTCACTGAACGAGATATTTTAGCTACCCATTATATGAAAAATACAAATTTCACTTGTTAGAAATGTACTGGGAAGAGAGGTAACACAGAGGACACCAAAGGCAGCAAAAGGCATTTCCTGAGAGCCCCACCTTCACTGCCCCTGCCCCACTGACGGAAGCAAACACATTGTCAAGCAAAACAATTATTAGGAAAGTTCGAGTTCTAGGCTGTCATCCACAAACCAGAATGAGAAACATCACTTTCTTTAGTGTGCAAAATCACACTAGGGAATAAAACTCAGAATTCAAAGTGACCTTAGTAAACTAGAGAAATTACAGAAATAAACAAAAAACAGCATGAAAATAGTAAGACAGTAACCGCAGAAGAAAAAATAAAACTCATGTAAGTATAAGATGAGGAATGTCCAGCTTTAAAAAAAAAAAAAAAAAAAGCACCTTGGAATAATTGTAGGTAACAGTAAGATTATAAACCAGGAAGACAGCGGTGAAATTGTCCAAACAAATGCGGTGCCAGATTATATACAGGCATCTCATGATGCTACCACCCAATAGAGCCAGAACTTGAGGCTTCTATTTCAAAAAGGTAAGAATTCAGAAAAGGCTCAAAAGAGAAGTACTGAAAGGTTTACTTGATGGCAAGTTTAAATCCATCAGGTGGCCCCAGCATGCGCATTTCTAATGAACTTGCAGGTGATGCTGCAGATTTAGCAACATTAATAATAATAATATAGTCTCAGTAGCAATGATCTAATTCTCAGTCATAATATCCTTGAGGACCACAGGGTTAGAAGGTCTGAGACCATGCAGCCTTCTGAAGAGCTGCCAGCTCTAAGTTTAAAAAAGGAGCACAGGGGAGCATTGGTTGAGCAAAAGGATGGATTGCTCTGACAATGGTGATGGAGAAACACACACGAGGGTTCTATGGTGAAATAGTCCTCTTTAAACAAAACAAAGAATCTGTTATATTTTAAGATTTTATTTTTAAGTAATCTCTACATCCAGCATGAGGCTCGAACTCACAACCTGGAGATCAAGAATCCCATGCTCACCAACTGAGCCAGCCAAGCATCCCAACATATAACAGATTCTTAACTAAATTGATAATATGCAATCCCATCTGAAAGTAGGGGAATTATTAATAGTTACTAGCAATTTGTGAGGCATATTTTCTTGGATCATTTGATGTCCATCATAGACCTACTTGCTAAAAAAAAAAAAAAAATACACAAACATGTACTCAAAATGTTTTATTCAGGATTTTGATAGAATCCTTGAATACCATCCTGGATCTTAAGTAAGAAACCAATAGTGTTGGCTTCCTCAGTTCCTCTCCACATTTAGACACTGTAATTAAAAGTCTTTAAAAAGACTTTTTCTTTATGCAAGAGGAAAATAACTCCAATTATCCATTTCCCTAGAGTAAAGAGCAGCTCTGGCACAATCAGTGAGTGTTTGGTGACACCTAGTGGCAAAGGTCAGAGTTACAGCTTCCAACTCCTGTTTCCCTGTTTTAAAAACCAAGGAATTTTGGGAAGTTCTTTTCTAAAATGTGATCATGTCTTTTAAAATATAACAGCTTCTATTACTCTTCTTCTATAAGTTATCGAACTTCTACTACCACAATTTATCTAACCCAGAAATTTCAGTGATTTTCATTTTGTACTTCTAAATGAACTATCTTGATATAATACCAAGGAGTTTTTAAAAGTTAATTAATTTAAGCAGCATGTGGATGAAAGCCTTTTTAAAAGACTGTAGCTATATTAATTAAATACTGTAACCTAGAAACATGGAGTCATGGTTTTCTGTTTCCATCACTTCCCAATTCCTTCATTTATTTTCATCAAGCATTAATTTTGCACATGGACTTCAACACTGGTCTACTCACTGGAGGTAGAGAATGACACAGGCTATGTCTCAAACTCAAATCTTTTACTGTGTCTTATTTTTTTTATTTATTTTTGAGAGAGAGAGAGAAAGAGAGAGCAAGCGAGCACGTACATGCACACATACAAGTGGAGGAGAAACAGAAAGAGAGAGAATCCCACGCAGATACCATGCTGTGAGCACGGAGCCCAACGAGGGGTTTCTTCCCATGAACCACGAGATCATGGCCTGAGCCAAAATCAAGAGTCAGTTGCCCAGCTGACTGAGCCACCTACCCATCTCCCAGTGTATCTTAAGTTTTCCAGTGTGAAATCTTCAGTGGAATAGATCTCTCTTCCATATGCTCTGCTCATATATATGATGATAACAAGAAACTCAATTGCCAGTTTGTATTTTAATCAAGGAAAATTACTCCTCCTTATCTCACTTTCCATCCTCTCCCTCCTTCCCCTTCTGATCTGAGATAATCTCATGTAAACTACCAACAATTACCCATCAGGGAATTCTTATCCATGCTTGGATACAGTGATGCTTTGATTACTTTGTAAATCGTTCAAACACATTCAAGTTACAGACACCTTAGTTAGGATCTAACTTAAACCACTATTCAGAAAGCACATGGGCAAAGGCTTTCTAGGTGCGCAGGTACAAGATCTATGATTATGCAAGCAAGTTAATCACCTGGCTAAGCAGGTCCTATGCTGGTAATGGCATTTTCTTCCCCCTTCGACTTTTTCTTCTGGAGCTCAGTGGGTAATCACCATGTGTTGTAATGTCCCATCATGGGACCGTCAAAGCTTTGCATCTTTCTAACAAAGACACGGCTTCCTGGACCACAATCTACTGGATGGCTGTGAAGCTTTAAGCAGTTAGAGAACATGGTGTTGTGAATTCTGGGCATTGCAGAATAAAAGGATGATGTTAATGTTGGCTCTTTTGCTTATAATAAGAATTCAAGACCCGAGCCCGCCAGGCAAATCTGTCAGAGCTGCCCAGCCTGCTGATCTAATCCCCACACCACTACCTCCAGTGAGCAGAGGTTTTCAACAATCTCCTCTCAGAACAAGACCAAGAGATTTTTTTCCCTACGATGCCTAAGGCTGTCAGTGAAACTAATATTCAGAACTCAGAATTATTTCCTCTGTTGACATATGACTGCAATCAAGAACACAGGTAATAAATAGGATAAAAGTTACTGTGAGCCATTTTAATAGGTAGTCCCATCTAACCTCTTAGGGTATAGAGAAATCATCTTCCCAGGAACACACAGAAAATTTAGGGGTCAAGACAGAATTACAAATATATAGTTGACTGAAGAATACCATTTCTACATATACTCTTAAAAAAAAAATAGGTGGTGTTTCTACTGACCATCCAGGGGCGGAACCAAGCAGCTGAAGGCTGACACTGTAGCGTTAGCCAAGACTTGGCAGGGAGCTCCACACACGGCAGCTGAGACGGTCCCTGGAGAAAATCCCGCTCCAGACACATGCACGAGCCTTCCACCCAGGCAGCCTTCAAAATGAAATAGAAGTTCATGGTCACGGAGGCAAATCTCTCTTTCTTAACTCAAAATTCAAATCCATGCTTTCTTGTTGCCCATCATTCTTTTTATGCCCTCCAGAATTCACACAACTGGCTTTAAGTTCCTGGTATAGAACTTAGTGTCCCGACACTAAGCTCCATTCTCCAGAGCCTGGAGTCCACCTTCTGTCAGACTCCAATCATACTCAACAGCCTACAAAAATGTAACTACTTTTATATAGAAAAACAATGCTTATTTATCATTTGTAAGTTTCTTTTTATACAAAAGACTATACAATTAAAGTAAAACTTAGCTTCACTTCCCAAAGGTAGCCATGTTTGTTTTCTCATGAATCCTTCCAAAATTTAATCATAATTATATATACAGAAAATCTTCCTACCCATATTCTTCTACAACTTGTTTAAAGACATAGCATATGTCTTTCCAAGTATGTGTACATGTAAATAAACTTCATAGAATTCCATTATATGATTGTGCCACAATTTATTTAGCAATTTTCCCACTGATTGACACTTTCCTAATTTCTCTTCTCCTGTGACAATTAATAATGTTAATGAGCCGTACATTTATTTGAATAAAACTGCAGCAAACCGTTATAAGTGAGACTTCTAGGTCAAAAGAAAAGGTTTTAGATTTGATGAATATTGCCAAATTTCTCTTCAAAATAACATTATAGCAGTCTACCCTCCCACCAGCACCGATTTCTCATAGATAAAAGTAGGACAGTTGTTAACACACACCATGTTTTGTGTCAGTATGAGAACCAATAAAGGTAAATGTCCCCAGACTCTCAGACATGTGGCAACCTCTAGTCCACATGGAGACATGAGGACAGTGGCCACTGTCCTGATGTCAAAGTGCTTACCTGACAAACCCGAGAGTAAGACTTTATTGTGAGGGTGCATTTCGCAGCCCTGCTCTCTCATAAAAATTCTGGAATCCTTCGAAGAAAGGACAACTAGGGAGTATTCAACCTAAGCCCCTTTGTCCAATGAGGAGGCTGAGGCTTAGGAAAGGTACCCAGCTAAATTACTAGAGTCAGGACCAAAATCCCAACCCCTATAGCATTCCAAATAGCTGAGCCCAGACAAATTTGTGCTAAGAATCGGCTTAGCAAGCACTTCATCAGTCTGAGATTCAGCTCCCATCATTTCCTCTATACTGCATCACAGTCAGATTGGAGCTATCTCAACTGCAAAAAGGCTTTACGTGAACAGAAACCAAAACCATCACTAGAAGAAAAGCCAAGGCTAATTTCAGTGTATATATATCTAAAAGGAGAAAAAAGTTCAACCAATGCAACCCTGGTATGCAACTGATCTATTATTGCTCAGGTATGAATTCATCTGTGAAAAATCACAAGCTGATGAAAATCAATGATATTTAGTAAGTGTAATTCAAATTGGTATATAGGGCTAAAACCAGGTGAAGGTGTCTATGTTCTACTTGATCAAATTTTGAGCTCTTACAAATGGTATGGAGACACAGATTAAATCAGGTTAATGAATCAAATTAAAATCACACTTACAGAATATGCACAAATTCCTAGATTTTTTAAAAAAGCCTCATACAGGGAATGTGACAAAAACAAGTTTTAAGGAGGACACCAAGACTCTAAGAGGCCAATTGGGCATCTCTATTCTTCTGTCATTCAGATTGAGGTTGATTTCCTCTTCTCTAGAGTAGTAACAGTAGCTATTAATTCACTCACATAAAGAAGGAGGTCTGTCTTATTTGTTTGACTTACCAAAGTTCTCAGTCACTGCTGAAATAGTGGCTGTCGATGTGAATACCAGGACAGACGAGGCCCACCCTCTTGTGCGGTCATAACCTCTGACTGGGTACTTCCCAGCAGGAAGGGATGTGACCATACACTGGAGAACCGTGCGGTTGCCATAGACACCCACACAGGGTGACATCCCAATAAAAATGTCAACATTTGCAGCTCCTGAGAACTGGGCCACCACAAAGGTTAAGATGTCATCAGTCTGAGAAAAAGACAGCAATTCTGGGGTGAAGGCATTGCTATAACCAATGACTCCCATCTGGTATGAAAGTCCATCTATCTCGATGACCAGGGCAGCAGAGCCATTTCCTATGGGAACAATGCACTGGATGAGCTCGGTGCTGATGCTCACTGTCAGGCAGGCCTGCTGTCCAACGTAGACTAGTGTGCTGTTCTCTCCCCTCAGAGCTGTGCCCTTCATGGTCAAGAGGCTTCCACCATGTATGCTGAAATTCTTGGGGAAATAATCAAACACTTGAGGCAAAATGTAGAAGTGTCTGGAAACATTACCGAAACAAGCATATCCATTTCTTGTATGAAAAACTGATACATAGTGGAGTCCTGGGGTCAAGTCACTTATCCAGCATGACACATGGCTTGCATTAAATAAAGTTACAATGCAGGGAAGGTGATTATCCACAAACACCACTGGTTCATCGGCTGTGATGCCCAACTTCTGACCCCTAATCAGCACCATGGTCAGAGACCCATTGATGTTAGTAGTCAAGGCATCCACGATGGGAGTTGTCTCTTCCTGCAGGAAAAGAGTGCAATTGCCCTGACACTCACTGGGTAGCCCATTGACCAGGACTGTGATGTTCAGGATGAAGGAATCAAGCCAGGGATCTTCCACTCTGTTAATCTGGCAGACGATGGTCTGGTCCCACAAGCTCAAAATCATACAAGTAAAAGGACCCGAAAGGTCAACCTGCACTGACCTCTTCCTGGAGTTGAGAGCCAGCCCCCTCACTGTGAGTACTGTCCCACCACAAGCAGACCCATGTGTTGGCAAGATGGCTGTTATCTGAGGTGTCATCACAAACTGCTGGGGCACCGCAGACATGTTAGCAAACCCCATCTGCTCTTGACGTAGGTGGATTGGATAGACGCTGGCCTCCAAATGGTGAAGAGGAAAGGAGCACCCAGACAGGCTCATGTTGTTCCTTAAAAACTGTGTCTCAAGATCACAGTTCAAGACCCCCAGAAGGATCACTGAGTTGGACAGGTTATTTCCCTCCACGTAGAGCCTCAGGCTGCTATTCGTGATTTCTCCTTGCATGCCAGTGACCACTGGTGTTGCTCCTGCTTCATACATGAAGGTAAAGCCCTTCCCCACCAGGCTTGGCGAGGGTCCTTGGACAAAGGACACATTGCCAGCCCACACCTCCACGGGGGCTGGGATGGCAGGAACACCTGCATCAGGCAGCGGGGCGGCAGGCGGGGTCTCACACCAGATGACCGTCTCTGTTGAGTTCATGATGTCACAGGACCGATTACCCACAAGCACCCAAACCAAAGCTGGGTTCCTGCTGAACCCCATTCCCGAGATGCTGAGGATGGTTCCACCTAAAGCATGAACCGAAAACGAAACTTAAAACCTGATATTCAGAACTAGGAATGCACAGCGCCTGTCTAACCCCAGCACAACTAAGCGGAAGGTGGGATGTTAGGGAAGCCTCAGCTGTATCACCTCACCTCATTAATGTTAGATTTGTGACCATTTTGGCAGGAGTTAGATGGGCTGAAATTCACATAATAGTAACACAATATTAACTGTCATGCAGGTGAAGAATGTTTATAATATTTAGGACAAAACTTTTTCAAATCTATTTATAAATCCTAAAAGCCACTTCTATCAACTTATACACTAATGGGAAATCTAATTTCTTGAAGTATTCTTGTCAACTGCTATGTTATCAGGCATGTTAGTCTGTAATGTTCTATATATTATGTGGAGAGAATATATGTACATTATAATGTATACATAATTAATGAAAAATCAAATTCTCTAGACTTGTCATTTGCCATGATCTTACATGATATTCCAGATTATTATGCAGAGTATATGTAGCTTATTCTGTATACACTCAACTTGCACACTGATTAAAAAAATCAAATTTGAAGTCTTATACCTCTATATTATTCTATGTAATATTTCCATAGTCATATATTATATAGGTATATGTCTGTGTAGGTGCATGTATGTATGTTGAAGCATATCAAGGACTATTAAAATATTGGAACATGCTCATGACCCTGCTGATATATTCCTAGACTTTGTCTCTCTAGTTGAGGGATTATCAAGCCCCATCTTCAGGATAGGTTAGAGCAAGATACCTCATACCTAAACCTGCGGTATAGGCAGGCAGCTTTTTTTGTTTGTTTATTTATTTGAGAGAGAGAGCATAAGAGAAGGAGGGAGAGAGAGAGAGAGTGAAACACAGAATGTGAAGCAGATTCCAGACTCCGAGCTGTCAGCACAGAGCCTGATGCAGAGCAAGACCATGACCTGAGCCAAAGTCAGATGCTCAACCAAGTGAGCCACCCAGGTATCCCTAGGCAAGCAGCTTTTAAAAGGATTTTAATATACTCAAAAAGAATAAAGTGCTATTTCATACACTATCACAATGATTATTCACATGCAAATATACAGCTTTTAAATTTTTTTTTAAAATGAATAGCTTTCTAGATTTCCCTGTCTTGTCCTCACATCTTCCATACTAGCATTTGTGTTTCTAACCACTTCTGGGTCCTTAACCTGCATCCCTAGAGGAAAGTGAAGACACCAGACTCATTCCTCCTCTTCTTACACATGAAGTATATAAAAGACTAACGTAGGATGCTCTTCCTTTCTTTTTCTAATATCCTCTAAAGATGTGCTACCCATTGGATGCTTCAGCCTCTTTCCCCTAGAAAAACAAAACCAGGCACATCTTCTTGTCGTGAAAATTCTTTATTTTTCTGAGCTCACTGAGCTAAAGTATAACCAAGTTTTCACACCCTTCTAAGTACACTACTCGATTCCTAAAGCACAAGGAAAGCCCTCTCCCTGGGACCCCATTACTGATCTCATTGGTTCAAATCCAGGAACAAAATCTGAATATCCGGTGTGTAGACCTGCTGAATCAATGATATGAGAATCACTCACCCAGAAGAGACCCACAGCAAGGCTCAATGCTAAAAACTTCTGTGATGTACTGGATATGAAGGTCAACCCTGCAGAAAATGGGGAGACTGATATGAAATAACAGTTTTAGAAAGAGAGAAAGGGAGGAAAGACAGATGGGGGGAGAAGAACAGACATGAAGCAGCGAGGGAGACAGCTGTCAATGGCACTGCACCACAGAGAAGAAAGGACACCATGGGGGGGAAGATGTGTAGGACATCTTCTTTGGCCTGTATCATCTGGCAGCATCAGCCCACACAGTTTAGCCAAATTTCTGGAATGAGGAGAGGAAACTCTTGAAGAAATACTGGGCTGAGGACCTTCAAGGCATGAGCATGGCTTGGGCAATAACTATAAGCCATTTATTCAAAGCCCTAGACACAATCTTATTAAGGGTCTTATGTAATCAAAGATGCTAAAGCACAGAATATTCTCCCAGTACATAGAGATGCTCACCCCACCTCCACCTTAACCAAAAGCCATGACATCTTAGTCTCAGAAAGTCACTGACTAATAAGCCAAACATTTTCCTTGGGTTGATCTTGGGAGTGTATCGTCCTATAAGGTCTCTAAGATTTCTTCAAATTGTATAATTCTCATCTGTTTATGCCCTAACTTCAGAAGGAGGGGGGAAAGTGAAGACCTAACTCAAAACTAGACTTCGTCAACTGAAACTAGACCATAGAAAAGACCTAAAATTAATGGCAAGTGTGCACCTCACCCCTGTGAGCGAATGCTGACCCCATTGATGGAGACCGAGATTCTGTGGAGACCGACAGGCAGCGGGGGCAGCACCACTTCCAGGCCCTGAGCCATTTGTACATGAACCAGAGCCACAGTGTCTTGGATGCGGACTTCTACATCCAAATCTGTGTAGTTTACCAGAAGTGCCATTCCCACGAAGAGGGTCTCACCTCCTGTATTGAAAAGAATCCATTAGCCTCAGTGATGTAAATTTGTGGCTTCAACAACTTCTTCAATTTTAAACCTTTAAACCTATCTTTCAGAATTAAATACGTGATCAGTCCTGTGTATTACACTCTAAATAAGCATTTCGATACCAATCTAACTTCTAACAACTCATATCACAAAACTTCTCACAATCTTATCACAATAGAGCCACCGCCTATAGTCTCAAGGCATAAAAATCAAAATTTTCAGGACTCTTGTACTCAAAAGGCACAAACTGAACTCCATGTAAAAGCCAATCAAGATGCAAAAATAAATTGAGGAGTAGTTTGGGGGACTGTCTTCACAACCAGCACACAACACCCCAAAGCCCTTTCTTTAACTTACACTTTCCTTCTGATAGAAGTCTAAAGCTAGATCTCAGTGCGCACTGAACCCCTTAAAATGCTGTATAGGAGTGCAGTACCACAGAGTGTGCAAACCACTTTCACACTCACCATCCCATTTCACCCTCACATTATCCTCAAGACATTCATAGAGCAGGTAGAAGAACTGGCATTTCGCTTTTGAGGAAACTAAGTTCAGCAGCCAATGTTGAACAGCTACTTAAGGGAAATATCAAGGCCTAAGCCCAGTCTTCTGTCGCAATTTAATACCTTTGTCGTTTAATTAGCAACTTTACGAAAATGTCATGTATGCTATGAACACTTTAATTCAGTTCTTTTTACCTTAAATACTTACTGAGTACCAAGAAGGAGACACAACAAAGGGCACAAAAATAAGTTAAACACAGATCCTTCCTTCAAAGAGACCTCAAAGGGAGTAAACTGGGTGCCAAAATAGCTCCAGTACAAAACATCCCATAAGAGAGGCGATATCTAAGCAGTGCACTTGTTCAAACCAGAGCAACATTCTGAATATCAAGAAAGACCTCATAGGCAAGATGGTGCTTGGAATTTTACTTGAGGAGCCCATGAGTGGCTCAATCGGTTGAGCATCGACTTCAGCTCAGGTCATGATCTCGTGGTTGATGAGTTCAAGTCCCACATTAGGTTTAGTGCTGACAACTCAGAGCCTGGAGCCTGCTTTGGATTCTGTGTGTCCCTCTTTCTCTGAACCTCCCTGCTCATGGTGCCTCTCTCAAAAATAAATATTTTTTTAATATTTTTTTAAAAATTCTACTTGAAAAATAAATCCCCAGAGGAAGCAGTAATGAGTACGGTGTTTAGGACTCAACTCTAAAAACTTCACAGTTTTACCCAAAGTCTTTTGTAGCACTTTCTCATTTAAATATCCAGTGCCTTGGAGAGAAGGAAAGAATTGGGTGCCTTTCAGGAAGATCAGATACATGTACATAGTCAGGTACTCTATGAGAATAGGTCAAGTTGATAGGGAGTCTAAGGCTAAAAACCAAGAAAGCAATTCTAAGGGGTCTTTTCCTAGTTCAGGAGAGAGCAGAGACCTCCAAAAGTTTCTAAGCAAGTAAGGGATGTGATCAACGCTTTCTTCCAGTCTATGAGATTAATTGGAGAGATAGGAGAGGAGAAATCCAGTTTTCAGACAACAGAGTCTCAACAAGAGCTAGAAATCAAGCTCACAATGGCAAGAGAGGAAATAAATATATGTAGCTCTCATGTGTCTCACAGAGACACAGCTTAGGCTAAAGCATCTCTAAAACTCCTTTAGCTGCTAACATATGAGAACTCCAAAGCAGGCATCTACACACCTACATAGTCAATCAGATGAGGAGGAGGAGGAGAAGCTATGTGAAAGAGTAAGTCAAAGACAAGGTGTTGTGGGGTGTTGGGAAGACTGGCTACCTGCAAATCCTTGCTCTGCCACTTTCCCACCTGTGAGTCTGAATGACTCACTTTGGGCTCTCATAGCCTTAGATTTTTCATCTGTAAGATGGTAACAAAGCCCATCCCATAGGGTGTGTTGTAAGGATTAAGTTAGATATCCTAGAACATTCTCATTCAAACGCCCTGCGTTAACGGCATTCTTTTTTGCTCCACATTCTCCTTACTTCTTCATGTCCAATGTCATTCCTCTTATGAAGCCTGAAGCCTCACTGTAGTGACTTTGAAGGATTTCAGGGTGGACCAAGAAAAAAGGCATGACAATGAGGTGGCAGTAATATGAAAAGGAGTTTCATTGGGTGGTTCTTTGACAGGCTTGCAAGGGTACAAAAATCTCATAGTAGGAGACCTTCCAGAGGCAACAAGAGGAGACCACCACCCAGAAGGGAAGGCAGGCAAGGAAGTCCCCAGGGACAAGGAGAGGGGGCTTATGTGCCCAGATGATGCCCAATCTTCGCAGGAGACTCTAGGTTGGAGACCTCCAAAGGGCATCAATGGCTTAGAGTCTTTTATAGCCCCCAAGTTTATCTTACCTATCACTAGCAGACACTGTAGTTTTGCAGGGTATGCAAAATGAACAGACTCTAAAAGGCTAAAAATCTGTTTGGGGGGGATTATATTTAAAATAATTGGTTACGTGTGACACCTAGGTGACTCAGTCAGTTAAGCATCTGACTCTTGATTTTGGCTTAGGTCATCACCTCAGGGTCATGCATGGGATTGAGCTTTGGCATCAGGCTCCATGTCTGGATTCTCTCTCTCTCTTCCTCTCTCCCTCCCCTCCCTCAAAAACACTTTTTAATAATTAGCTTTATAAAAATTTGAGTTTGATATCAGTATGTTTTTGAGCAAATGAGTCCCAGCCTGCTGTCAACAACATACATCTTTGACTTATCTATGTAACACTCAGTATCTAGCAGAATGATGCCATTTACTGAACAAATGTTTGTGGAGAATTTACTCCATGTTGGTTCCCGAGCTCAGTACTTTTACCTACTTTACCTCCAGTTTTCACAATAACTTTGAAAGAATTATTCCCACCTAGCAGGTAGAGACACTAAAGATAAAGGAAGTCAGGCATCTTGTCCAAGGAGTGGTTGAGCTTGGATTCATTCAGATCCAGAGCTACCTAACTGCAAAACCCACACGAATGGTTCTGCCGATGAGATATTTCCTCCCATTTTCCCTTCCCCTCCCCCCTCCTCTCTTTCTTCAATTTTATATTGGCTTCACTGTTATCAACATCATCATCTCCTGGGGGGAGATTTGTAGCATTCCAACTTTCAATGGAGACTTTCCCAATAGGCTACCACTCTTTGGAAATTTTTTTAAATGTTCTTCTTTATCCTGCCTATAGAAAGATTTAAATTCAACTATAAATTCTGCATATAATTCATCATGTTGTATGTCAATTACATGAACCCCTTGGGTTCTTGGTCAATTGTCAAGCTAATCCTAGATGCCTCTAAGGCACTGATGCAATGTATTTATTCTTTCATTACAAGTAGGAAATTGTATTAAAGGCCAAAATCACTGAAATTTGAATATAATACAGAACTCCCTCCTCTCTTTCCTACTTTGTTGGGAAGAATCTATACCACTAAGGAATTTTACACACTTTGGTCACCTAAGGCAACAAATTCCTCTTCTGAACTAACTGAGCTGAATAATACTGAGAAGCTAAAGGACACTTCCCTTCATTTATGTACTGTACAGCAATGGAAAATTAAAGTATCAGAAAAATTAAGTCCAGGTTTTTTCTTTGGAAAATATGTTGGCTTTTTGTAATAAATCCTTAGATATGGCTGCCATAAGTTCTCTGTTGTCTGGCATTCAGTGAACCAGAAAGGCACATTGCCTGGTACTTTTCCAAATTGATATAGTATGACATGATAATTAATTGTTATGAATCAATCTCACCATATCATCTGAATTACCAAAGAAAGATTAAATTGTTTTACATAGTTCTACACTAAAGAATCCCTTTTTTAATACATAGTATGTCTCAAGGAATAAAAATTCTTGGTTAATCAGAATACCCTATTCTCTAATCATATCAAACATCTACTACGATTGAGCTTGATGCCAAAAAATTGGTATTTGACTGTAAACTATGAATGGTAAACTCCTTGAAATCTGCATCCGGAGTGCTTAGGCTCAAATCACAGCTCTGTTACTTACTAATGGTAACATCTGAGACAAGTTACTTAAATTCCCTGTTCCTCAGTTTCTTTACCTGTAAATTACAGATAATAATCCTATAAATTAGTGGTGAAGATTAACGTCTATTATGTCTGTGCTATCATTAGCACATAGGTGCTCAATAAATATATACTGAATTAACTTTGAATTTTCATGTCATTTTCATGATGGAAATAGTCCTAGTTTTACAGAAGAAAATACCAATCTAAGATTTATTCAGTGGTGACTAAAATGAAAATAGCAATGTTCTAGTTTTCAGAAAAATAACTTCCTTCCAAAATATAATACTACCTTCAATATAATTAAGAGACCATTGTATGTCTTCTTTATAAGATCAATGGTCTAAAAATAAAAGGATGCTGCAGTACCATGTATTTTACCTGTTATGCTGCTCCTGTTTCTGTTCAGAGAAATGATCACTGGATTTAAAGAGGAGACATATGTAAATGCCATGGGAAGAACTGCAGAATGATTCCCTCTGATCACAGTCACATTCACAATGGGTCCATCTTTCCCCTGGAAAAAAAAAATAAACTTTTAATATCAAACTTCTGGAAATAAGACTAACATGAGAGAAGTCCATAAAGAATTAAAAGGTTAATGTCAAGAAAAAAAATTTTAAGCATACTGATACTTTCAAATCTTTACCCTCTTCCCCCTTCCCTGCTATTTTCCCCCTCCCTCTCCACTTCCCCTCCAAACACAGTGACAAGTACTTAGAATAGGCAAGTGTGACATGATTATTATTGATCAAAGAGAAAATAAGAATGATTTGCAATTAGCACACCAATTGGTTCTGCAAAAAATTGAAATTTCAAATAAAGATATATATACCTAGCTAAACTATCCAACAATTGTGAGAAAATTCCAGACATGTAAGTACTCAGAAAACTTCCCTCCCACATATCCTTTCCTAGGATGTTTCTTGGGCTAGGACCTCATAACATAAACAATAGCCAAAGGGGGAAAAAAAAGAGAGAGAAAGATACAAAATCCAGAAATCAGTGAATCTACCCAGGTGAGAAATCAAGAGCAGTGCTAAGATGAAATCCATAGAATAAACCAAGAAAACACCAAATTAGAATGAAGCAGGAGAACAAACAACTTAAAGGAAAAAGAATAACTGTTTTGACGAATTTTTTTTAAGATACAGGATTTTTATTATGGAGAAGACATACAAGGAAAATGAATTAGAAACTAAGAAAAAATGTAAAAGAAAAAATGTCATCATTTAAATACTTATATAATTCATTAACAAATAAATGGTACTGTAACTGCATTCAAAGGAATTACAAAGAGTTGCTTCCAAAAGGGGACTTGAGGAAAGGTTGCCAAGGAGTAGGCAGGCCTAATTGTTTTACTATTTTCCTTTTAACCTTTGCATATACAACTTTGATGGAAATTTAAAGTCTTAAGCCTTATTCTCTCTAGCAAAAGAAATCCAATCCATGCAAAATTTACCCCTTAAAATAGTAAATACATATTAAAATAATACCCAGTGTTGACCAAAGTGTCAGAAATCAAACACACAGTGATGGTGGGAATACAAATTAGAAAGAGGGGCACCTGGGTGGCTCAGTGGGGTAAGTGTCCAGCTTCAGCTCAGGTCATGATCTCACTGTTCATGGGATCGAGCCCTGCATCAAGCTCTGTGCTGACAGCTCAGAGCCTGGAGCCTGCTTTGGACTCTGTGTCTCCCTCTCTCTCTGACCCTCCCCTGATCATTCTGTCTCTGTCTGTCTCTCAAAAATAAATAAAATTTTAAAAAAGAAATTTTAGATAACTGGATACTAACTTAAAAAAGCTTTAGAATTTAGATCAGTTTCTCTAGAGAAAAATAAATATGCTTGAAAATAGTTCAAGGATGATCAAATGTCTGTTGTTTAAAGTAGGAAATTTTGAGGGGCACTGGGTGGGTCAGCTCGATTAAGCATCTGACTCTTGATTTCAGCTCAGGTCATGATCTCATGATTGTGGATTCTCCCTCCCTCTTACTCTCTCTTAAATAAATGAACTTTTTTAAAAAAAATAGGAAATTTTGAAAATTTCAATGTCCAATAATAGGGAATTGTTAAATCATGACACAACTATGTATTGGAATTCCATACAGTTTATATGTAAATGTGAACATTTCAAAATATTTGAATAACTGGGTAAGATAAAAATGTGAGGCCAGACATCAAAGAGGATTCTGAAACCTCCCTTCCAGGGATCTTTATTCATTCAATAAACAGTCATCCTTGAGGGTTATGGATCTGTTAAGAATGTTGATGACATTAAAGTCAATCCTGAATTTCAACTTCCACTGTGAGTGTAACTGTCTTCAACCCACCAAGGAAGAATGTAGACTCATATCTCCTCATAGGCTATAAGATATAGCACTAATTGAAGAATAAAGGGAAAACTAAGGAACTTGTTTTTAAGGGGGAAAAAGGAAGCAGTCAGGAATAATTATGAAAGTATTTTATAGAACTCAGACATTCTAGAAGTTTCTAAGCTACAGCTTTCATATCCATTCCAGAAAACAAAACTGTTGGTGAAAACGGCCATTGTTGCTTGCTAAAGAGAGAAATGAGATGGTAATATATATAGATTTTGCAAATCAACACCCAAAACACATACTAGATAAATTTGTTTATTCTGTGGCACTATTACTGGGAGTGTGAACTGGAGTCTTTTAAACTGATTTCTTTTAAAAGAAATCAACTGATGGTGATTGTAAACCCTGTTTGTGGAGTCAGCCTCCCACTTTATAACAGCATGGGCAATATAAACAATATTGCCATACTCTCATGATGCAAGGTCATGTTAGTTAATTAATCCCAAAGAAAAGATTTATGAAAAACCTTATACTACATGCTAATAATCATGTTTCCCACCCAGAGACGAGATTCCACTTACTCTGGGTGGAACTCTGCATTGAATTTTTCTTGATTTGCTTGTGGTGATATTGATGGCACAAGACTGAGATCCAAATAACACCAGGCTTGTATCTTCCAAACCAGAGCCTTGTACAGTGGCCCAGAGCCCTCCTGAAATAAAAAGAGCATTTCCAGATGGAATGAAGAGTTGTACAGGTAGACAAAAGTTAATTATCCACAAGGGAGATAAAATAAAATTAAAATATGATGCTCCTTAATCAAAACACAAGTCCTGCTTAAACTGCATTTAAAAAATAATGCTAAATATATAAACTGTTATAGAAACAAGCAAAAATGGTGAGTAGAGGGCAGACAGAAGGAGTTATACATTCTAGAGATTTTTAAAAATAAAACAGATAAATACCGCCAGGAATCAGGGAAGTAAAGCAGATGGTCTTTGAAAACTCCTCCTGCCCTGGACTTTTATATCATCCCACCAGTCCCCTTCAGCTAATTCTCTCATCATGAGACAAAGAGTTGGGGCCCAGAGTCAGGGCCGCAGATCACTGCCACTTTGAGCAGATCATTTGTAGCACTGTTACTGAGTTCACTGGCTCTCACTCCTTCATCTTTAAATGACAGCCTTGGCCCTTTCAGCTTTGTGGTTTCATACTAGGTTCTGGGTTCTCAGCTCCATGATGGTGCAGAGGCGACTGACATGACCACCCATGGCCACCAGGATTTCTGTACTGACCACTGAAGAGCAACCACAGAAACTTCCGTCTCCTCGCTGCAGACATCAGTAAGAAGCAGCACTGCACCCATCATAGTGATATTGTGCCACACATTTGGATGACCAGCACTTAAGCTAATGAACAGAAAGCCCACTTATATTCTTGAGGGTAATGATTACATTCTTCCATCTCCTCAGAAGGGAATAAAGAGAGGCAGGGAGGCCACCAAACAGGGACACATACCTCTTGAGAATGGGAAGTAGGTGCGGGAGCAAGCTTATCTTCCCCAAGCATGTTAGGGTGACAAAGCATAATTTATCCAACCTGATGCAAACCTTTCAGGAGAATGTGGTGGGGGTGGGTCGGGGGCGGGGGGGTGGGGGTGGGGGCAGGGGGGTGGAAATTATACCCTGAAGTTAAATAGGTGAATTTTTCCTGAAGATTCAGGGCAAGACTACAATAGACTTCAAAGTTAGAGATTAGAATTGAAGAAAAGAGCCAGTTTACAATAGCAACAAAAAAATACAATATCTGAAAATAATGTTGACAAATATTCAAGAACATGAAGAAATTTTAAAATAAAACTCTGAAATGATACCGAGGAACTTAACAGATGGATTAAAACTTAAAAGGGGCACCTCGGTGGCTCAGTAGAGGTTAAGTATCTGACTTCAGCTCAGGTGATGATCTCACGGTTCATGAGTTCAAGCCCTGAATCAGGCTCTCTGCTGTTGGCACAGAGCCTGCTTCAGATCCTCTGTCTCTCTCTGCTCCTCCTCTGCTTGTTCTCTCTCCCTTTCTCAAATTAAAAATATAATTTAAAAAAACTTAAAAGAAACTACAATAAATTGTTACAAAGAGTAAATTCATGAAGGTGGCATATCTTTCTAAATAAAACTATCAATATCAACCCAATAAAAATGTAAACAGGATTTTTTAACTTAGACAACCTGATTTTAAAATTAAAAAAAAATTAACAGCAGTAGACAGAATACAAAATTTCACAAATAAGAGCAAAGAGGTCCTCTGCCAGACAATAAAATATCTATATATAAAACAATTAAAATACGATTATAAAGCATGCACAGACAGATCAATGTAACAATAGGAAGTTCAGAAATAAATCCAAAGAAGAGGCTATAGAAAATGATAAATATTCCATTTTCATATGAGTGAAAAATAGATTAATTATTCCTTTAGTAAATAATATAAATAGTATTGAAAAAATTAAATCTGATATCCTACTTCACATCCTAAGCAAAAAAATTCCAAACTGATCAAATACTTAAATATAAAAAAGGAAAGCATTAAAAAAATAAGGAAACATGGGAGAACTTTTATTTTTAGATAATTTCAGAGATGGAAAGCCCATTCTGACAATTTTACAAATCCCAAAGCCATAAGAGAAACACAGATACACTTAGTGTATAAATAAATAATATTTATGAATTATGAAAATAATAAACAGACGGGCACCTGGGTGTCTCAGTCAGTTAAGCATCCAGCTTCGGCTCAGATCATGATCTCATGGTTCATGGGTTCGAGCCCCACATTGGGCTCTGTGCTGACAGCTAGCTCAGAGCCTGGAGCCTGCTTCAGATTCTGTATCTCCCTCTCTCTCTGACCCTCCCCTGCTCGCACTGTCTCTGTCTCTCAAAAATAAAAATTAAAAAATTAATAAAATAGTAAACAGACAAATGTATGAAAAGCTTATATCCACAATATATAAAAAGTGCTTTAAATCAATAAGAAAGAACAATAACCTAACTGAAAAAAAACGTGGCCTGGGACACCTAGGTGGCTCAGTTAGTTGAACAACCAACTTTGACTCAGGTCATGATCTCATGGCTCAAGAGTTTGAGCCCCACGTAGGGCCCTGTGCTGACAGTTCAGAGCCTGGAGCCTGCTTCAGATTATGTGTCTCCCTCACTCTCTGTCCCTCCCCTACTCACACTCTCTCTCTCCCTCAAAAAATAAACAAACATTTTAAAATAATGTTAAGAAAAAAAATGGGTTAAGGAGATAAGTAGGTGACTGAAAAGGAAACATAATGCTTCTTAAACTGAAGAAAAGGTATTTAATTTCTCAACCAAGTAAATGCAAAGTTAAAACTACAATGAAATATTTTTCTATAAATATATCAATACGTTTGGTAATACACTGTTAATAAAATGTAGTAAGTATAGAATTACATATATTGCTACACAGAGTTTAAACTATAAAACCTCTAAAGAAAATATTTTGGTATTATCAAAACTTTAAATGTACATAACCTCTTGACTCAGCAATTACACCTCTAAGAACTTATACTAGTATTTTCACATATACACAAAATAGGACAACTACACATCCACCTACAAAAGAATGAAGTTGGACCCTGTTTGGAGTTAAGCTGTGTCCCCCACAAATTCATATGTTGAAGCCATACTGTAATGTGGGGCCCTAATCCAGTATGACTGATATCCTTATAAAAAGGAATAATTTGGACACAGAAAGAAAGGGAGTGACAAGGGTAGGCACCTGAACGGCTCAGTTGTTAAGCATCGGACTTCAGCTCAGTTCATGATCTCACAGTTTGTAAATTCCAGTCCACCATCAGGTAATTCTGAGTCCCATTTGGGGTGAGCTCGGTCCCGCCTCAGGTGAACATGAGCCCACTTCGGGTGAGCCCCCTTCTCTCTCTCTCTGCCCCCTCACTCACTTGCACCCCCCCTCTCTCAAAACAAAAAGAAAGAAGGAAAAGTCACAGGGAAAACACCATACTAAGACTAAAGTAGGATAGGTGTGATGTTTCTGCAGGCCAAGGAACACCAAAGATTGTCAGCAAAACACCAGAGGCTAGGGGAGAGGCATAAAACAGATTCTCCTTCCCAGGCTGGTTCAGAAGGAATCAATTCGGAAACAGTACATTTCTGTTGTTTCAGCCATTCACTTTGTGTTCCCTGGATAAGCAGCCTGAGGAAACTAATACAGACCTCTACCTCACACCATATGTAAATATTACAATAAATCAAATACCTACATGCAAAAGCTCAAACAATAAAACTCGCAGGAAAATAAATGCAAAAACCTTAGTGACATTGGATTAGGTGATATTACTTAGATATGATACCAAAGCACAAGTAACAACAACAAAAAGACACTGGACTTGACCAAAATTAAAAACCACAAACGTGCTACACAAACCATAAGGGAAGTGAACAAGCAAGGATCAGAGAAGATCTATAAAAACAACCACAAAACAACTAACAAAAAGGCAATAAATGCATACTTATTAACAATGTAAATGAACTAAATGCTACAATCCTATGACAGGAGGTGGGGGGTAGAATGGATAGAAATGTATATGTTGCCTACAAAAGACTCATTTCAGATCTAAAGACACATGCAGATTTGAAATTGAGGGGATAGAGAAACATTTATCATGCAAACGAATGATGTCAAAAGAAAGCTGGGGTGGCATCCTTATATTAGAAAAAAATAAACCTCAGGGGCACCTGGGTGGCTCAGTCAGTTAAACACCTGACTTCAGCTCAAGTCATGATCTCACAGTTCATGGGTTCAAGCCTTGCATCAGGCTCTGTGCTGACAGCTCAGAGCCTGGAGCCTGCTGCAGATTCTGTGTCTCCCTCTCTCTCTCTCTGCTCCTCCCCTATTCATGCTGTCTCTCAAAAATCAATTAAAAAAATTTTTTAAAAAGACAAAATAGACTTCAGAACAAAAACTCTAATAAACAAAGGACAATCCAACAAGATATAACAATTGTACATATTTATGCAACCAACATAGGAGCACCCAAATACATAAAACAATTAACAACATAGGAAGCAGAGTGGTGCAGCAGAAGCGTGCTGGGCCCATAACAACAAATATAAAGGAAATCATAGATACTAATATACAATGATAGTATGGGATTTTAACAATCCACTTATACCAATGGAAAGATCATCCAAACAGAAAATCAGCAAGGAAACAGCGACTTTGAATGACCAGATGGATCTAACAGACATACTCAGACACATTCTTTTCAAGTGCACATCAAACATTCTCCAGAATAGATCACACAAGAGGCCACAAACAAATCTCAACAAATCCACAAAGACTGAAGTCATACAATGCGTCTTTTCTGACCACAACTCTATGAAAATAGAAATAAGTAACAGGAAAAAGTCTGGGCAGACCAAAAATACATGGAGGTTAAATAACATACTACAAAACAATGAATGGGCCAACTATGTAATCAAAGAAGAAATCAAAATTTCCAAAATTTATGTGGAAACAAATTAAAATCAAAACACAATGGTCCAGTATCTTTGGAATGAAGCAAAAGCAGTTCTGAGGGAAGTTTGTAGCAATAGAGGCCTATCTTAAGGAGTAAGAAAAATCCCAAATAACCTATCCTTACACCTAAAGGAAAAAGAACAAACAAAACCCAAACCAAGCAAAAGAAACTAAATAATAAAGATTTGAGCAGAACCAACGGAAATAGAAATTTTTTTTTAAATCCATGATACCAGGAGCTGGTTCTTTGAAAAGATCAACAAAATTAATAAACCTTCAGCCAGACTCATCAAAACAAAAAGAGGACCCAAAAAAGTAAAATCAGAAGTGCAAGAGGAGAAATAACAACCACAGAAATACAAAGGATTAAAAAACAATATTATAAAAAATCATGTGTCAATTGTTGGACAACCTAGAAGAAATAAATTCTTAGAAACTTATAACTTAGAAAAACTGAAGCAGGAAGAAATAGAAAATGTGAACAGCCATTGGGCAATGAAAATGAATCAGTAATCAAAAAATTCCTAAAAAAACAAAAATCCGGATCAGACATTTTCATAGGTAAATTCTACCAAACATTTAAAGAAGAGTTTGTATCTAGTCTTCTCAAACTATTCCAAGAAATAGAAGATGAAGGAAAACTTTCCAATTCCGTCTATGAGGCCAGGATTACTCTGATACCAAAACCAGATAAAGACATCAAAAAAAAAAAAAAAAGAGAGAGAGAGAGAGAGAGAGAGAGAGAGAGAAAACTAGAGGCCAATAATCCAGACAAATATAGACGCAAAAATCCTCAACAAAATATGAGCAAACTGCATACAACAATACATTAAAAATATTTATCAGATCAAATGGGATTTATTACTGGGATGCAAGTGTGGTTCAATATTTGCAAATCAATAAACATGATACATTGTATCAATAAGAGAAAGGATAAGAAACCATATGATCATTTCAATAGATGTAGAAAAAATAGTTGACAAAATACAACACTGATTCATGATAAAAACTCTCAGGGCACCTGAGTGGCTCAGTCAGCAGAGCCTGCTTGGGATCTTCTGTCTTCCTCTCTCTCTACCCGTCCCCTGCTCATCTATTCATTTATTCATTCATATTCTCATTCACTCTCTCTCTCTCTCTCTCTCTCAAAATAAATAAAATTAAAATAAATTCTCAACAAAGTAGGTTTGGAGGGTACACACCTCAACATCATAAAGGCTTTATATATATAAACCCCACAGCTAACATCATCTTCAATGGTGAAAACCTCAGAGCTTTTCTCCTAAGATCAGATACAAGATTAAGGACGTCCACCCTTGCCATTTTTATTCAACATAGTACTGGAAGTTCCTACTCACAGCAATCAGACAAGAGAAAGGAATAAAAGGCATCCAAATTGGTAAGGAAGAAGTAAAGTTTTCACTCTCTGCAGATGATCGAGCACTATATATAGAAAACCCTAGACTCCACCAAAAGAATGCTAAAACTGATAAGTGAATTGAGTAAAGTTGCAGGATCCAAAACCAATGTACAGAAATCCACTGCACTTCTATATACTAATAATGAAGTAGAAATAGAAATTTTTTAAAATTCCATTTACAATTGCACACAATAACAAAATTATAGGGATAAATTTAATGAAATAAATGAAAGATCTATACTCTGAAAATTATAAAATATTGATAAAAGAAACTGAAGGTAACACAAACAAATGGAAAGCTATTCCATGCTCATGGCTTGGGAGAACAAATATTGTTAAAATGTACATATTAACAAAACCAATCTACAAATATAATGTAATCCTTATCAAAATACCAACCATTTTCCACAAAACTAAAATAATCCTAACATTTGTATGGAACCAAAGAAGACCCTGAACACCAAAAGCAATTTTGAAAAAAGAAAAACAAAATTGGGGGTATCACAATTCTGGACTTCAAGTTACATTAAAACTGTAGTAGTCAAAACAGCATGGTACTAGTACAAAAATAGACACATAGACCAATGGAACTGAAGACATAGCCCAGAAATAAACCCACAACAATATGTTTAATTAATCTTCAACAAAGGAAGCAAGAAAATGCAATAGGAAAAAAGACAGTCTTCCACAAATGGTGCTGGAAAAACTGGACAGCTACATGCAAAAGAGTGAAATGGACCTATTTGTTTATATCACATACCAAAAATAAACTCAAAATGAATTAAGGACTTAAACGGGAGACTTGAAACCATAAAAATACATTACTGCCTGTGCTCTTTTCTATTATCTGATATTGGTTATAGCAACATCTTTTCAGATAAGTCTCCCGAGGCAAGGGAAACAAAAGAAAACACACTGTTGGGGCTAAGTCAAAATGGAAAACTTCTACATAGCAAAATAAACAACCAACGAAACTAAAAAACAACCTCCAGAATGAGAGAAGATATTTGCAAATGACATCTCTGATAAACCGTTAGTATCTAAAATATATAAAGAGCCTATACAACTCAACACCAAAAAGTAATCTAATTTAAAAATAGGTAGAAGACATGAATAGACATTTCTCCAAAGATGACCAACAGACACATGAAAAAATGCTCACAATCACTCATCATCAGGGAATGCAGATCAAAACCATATTGAGATACCACCTCACACCTGTAAAATGGCTAAAATAAGAAACTCCAGAAACAAGTGTTGGCAAGAATGTGGAGACAAAACATACCTCTTGCACTGTTTGTGGGAATGCAAACTGATGCAGCTACTGTGGAAACAGTGTGGAGGCTCCTCAAAAATTAAAAATAGAACTACCCTACAATTCAATAATTGTAATACTGTTTACCTAAATACAAAAACATTAATTTGAAGGGACAAATGCATTTCTATATTTATTGTAGCATTATAATAAAGCAAGTGTCCATCAATCGATGAATGCATAAAGATGATGTGGTATGTTACACACATACACACACAATGGATATGTGTGTATCTGTGTATAATGAAATCTTGCCATTTGCAAGGGAGCTAGAGATATAATGCTAAGCAAAATAAGCCAGTTCAGAGAAAGTCAAATACCATGTTGTCGTGTCCCACCCCAGCCAGCAGGGCTGTAAATCCTTCCGGGTTCTTTCCTGAGGGAGGGAGAGAGAAATAGGGCAGGAAGGGGACGCACAGAGAGTGAGGCAAGACAGGCGATTTCTGATCAAGCCCCCCTTATTAAGAAAACAATTCACTCTTATATAGGGTCTGGGGCGGGGAACTGACCCAGGATGGTTGCCAGGTAACAGAGTCAAATGAATATTAGAGAAAGGGGAAACCGAAACTGAAACTTCGGACACAGCATCAAAAAGAAGTGCCCAGACTTGCGTCTGCAATGCTGGGGAGGGGAAGCTTAGAGCTGCATAATCCAAAATGCGATTTGATTTTTTGTTCATTTTGGCTTTTTTCGTCTGGCTCAGTATGACGGTCTCTGAATCCTGGACCAGGAAATGCACTCTCCTAGCCTCCAGATGTAAATCTTGTTTTTCTGGTTGCTCCCTGGAGAGCGATATGTCCTTGCCTGAGGCGGCCAAAACTTGGCGGCCCCCAACACCATGTTATTTCATTCATAAGTAGAATTTAAGAAACAAAACAAATAAAGGAAATAAAAGACAAACCAAAAAACAGACTCTTAATTATAGAAAATAAACAGTTACCAGAAGTGAAGTGAGGAGGGAAAGGGAAAGGGAAATGGATGAAATAGGTGAAGGGGATTGAGAGTACATTTATCATGATGAGCACAGTAATATATAGAATTGTTCAAACATTATATTGTATAATACCAGGAATAATATAACACTCTGTGTTAACTACACAATTGAGATTTTTAAAAATTAAAAAATAACCTTTATGCTACAAAGAATACTATCAAGAAAATTAAAAGAACTTCAGAATGGAAAAAAAAATATTTACAGCTCATATATATGACACTCTTATCCACAATATATAAGTAACTCCTATATAACTCAATAATTAAAAGGGGAAACACCCCAATTTTTTAAATGACCAAAGGATTTCAATATCCATTTCTCCAAATGGTTAATAAGGACATGAAAAGATACTCAACATCTGTAGTTAGGAAAGTGCAAATCCAAACCACAATGACGATAGTTTCTGGTTCAAGATGGCAACATAGGAAGACTGAACTCACCTCTTCCAGAGAACATACCAAATTACACTTATTAACAGAACAATTCCTCCTAAAGAAGAACTGAGAGCTGAATTAACAACTACTAAACAACCAAAGACAGAGAAAATGGCAAGAGAACAGTAAGAGAGATGGGAGAGAGGACAGCAAAAAACCCCCAACCCTGATGTTGCAAACAGTTCTGGGGAAGAATATTACTGAAGGACCAGGAACAAATCCATGTCCTTAGGTGCACCAAAACACCTAAAATTTATTTTTTTATTAAGTAGTTTATTGTCAAATTAGTTTCCATACAACACCCAGTGCTCTTCCCCACAAGTGCCCTCCTCCATCACCACCACCTCTTTTCCCCCCTCCCCCTTCAATCCTCAGTTCGTTTTCAGTATTCAATAGTCTCTCAAGTTTTGCGTCCCTCTCTCCTCCCATCTCTCTTTCCCTCTTCCCCTCCCCATGGTCCTCCATTAAGTTTCTCCTGTTCTCCTGTTAGACCTATGAGTGCAAACATATGGTATCTGTCCTTCTCTGCCTGATTTATTTCGCTTAACATGACACCCTCAAGGTCCATCCACTTTCCTACAAATGGCCAGATGTCATTCTTCCTCATGGCCATGTAATACTCCATTGTATATATATATACCACATCTTC
>NC_043706.1:47964287-48009419 GCF_006229205.1 Suricata suricatta
AGACCAATTAGTGGGGTAATGGGTGTCTTAGTCGGTTGACATGGGATCAAGCCCCTTTCAGGATTTGTGCAGAGCTTGGATCCTGCTTAGGATTCTGTCTCTCTCTGCCCCTCTCCCCTGCTCATACACTCAAACAAACAAATGATAAGCAACTAGCACATAAGAGAGACAACACTAGAACTCTGCTAAGTGGTGGAGGAGCTTCCAGAAAGCTCTTTGGATCACAAGGACTGGAGACAACATGGTTTACATTCCCACCCTGCTATAAAAGCCTAGTCCGGAGTAGGGCTCCAACACCAACAGGGATGTTCAGTCATCTCAGTGAGCTTGTGACTTCAGGGAGCTCAGGGTCCACCCTGTGGTGCTGGGGCACAGAAAACAAGTCATGGATTTGTGGGGATTTTTTATTTAGTTTGTACTGTTTAACTTTTTTTTTTACTTTTTAAAAATTGTCTTGTTTTGTTTATTTTTCTTTTTGATTTTGTTCATTTCTTTCCAGTTCTTTTCTCTTCCTTTTTTTCTTTTCTACTTTCATTTTATTTTTTCATTTTTTTATTTTTTTCTGTAAAAAGCCTTTGTTTAAAAGAATAACTAGCATAGGGTCACCTAGATGGCTCAGTCAGCTAAGCATCCAACTTTGTCTCAGGTCACGATCTCATGGTTTGTGAGTTAGAGCCCTGTGTCAGGCTCTGTGCTCACAGCTCAGAGCCTAGAGGCTGCTTTGAATTTTGTGTCTCCCAATCTCTCTCTGCCCCTCCCCTCACTTGTGCGGTCTCTCAAAAATAAATAAATGTAAAAGAAATTTTTAAAGAGTAACTAGCATACACTTCCATGGCTCCAGTCACCAAAAGTCACCAAGCCCACACAATCTACCTAGGAGTCACTATACCCAACTACACTCCTTGAACTTGAAAAGAAGTAGCCTAATCCATAGGCTATGGATTTTGCCTCATCCATATAAACAAACACAGAAAGTTAAGCAAAATGAAAATTCAGAGGAATATGCTCCAAAAGAAAGAAGAAAAAAACCTCAGTAAGAGAATTAAGTGGAACAGAGAAAAGTAATATGCCTGATAAAGAATTGAAAGTAATGATCATAAAGATACTCATGGGGCTGGAGAAGAGAATGGAAGAACTCAGTGAGAACTTCAATAAAGAGATAAAATATATTTTTTAAAAACCAATCAGAGTTGAAAAATAAAATAACTGAAATAAAAAAACATACTAGAGGCAATCAACAGTAGTTTAGAAGATGAAGAAGAATGTGTGAGCAGTCTGGAAGATACGGTGATAGAAAGCACACAAACAGAACAGCAAAAATAAACAATAATTTTTAAAAATGAGAACAGATTACAGGATTTCTTAGCAACATCAAGTGAGCAAACATTCACGTTACAAGGGTCCCAGAGAAGAGAAAGAAAGGTATAGGAAACTTATTTGAAGAAATAACCACTGAAAATTTCCCTAATCTGAGCAGGCAAAAGACATCTAAATCCATGAACCACAGAGAATTAAGAAGGGAACAGAAAGAGGTCCACACCATGGCTCATAAGAACTAAAATATCAAAGGTTCAAGACAAAGAGAATTTGAAAAGCAGCAAGAAACAAAAATTTATTTACAAGGGAAGAACTATGAGACTATCAGCTGATTTTTCAGCAGAAACTTTGCAAGCCAGAAAGGAGGGGCATATATATTCAAAGTGATAAAAGGAAAAAACTTACATCCCATGAATACTCTACCCAGCAAGATTATCATTCAGATTTGAAGGATAAAGATTTTCCCAAACAAAAGATAAAGGAGTTAATGACCACTAAAAGAGCCTTACAAGAAATGTTAAAGGTCCTTAACATCCTTAGGTAGAAAAGAAATGGCCGTAGTTAGTCATAAATATATGAATAAGAAGATGTGAAATAGGATAACACATACATAAAATGTGTTTTTTAAAGAGGATGTTTGAAATCAGAGAACTTCCTTCAAAGTTAATAAAAACAGGTCGACACCATGACATATTCTAGTGAAACTGGCAAAATACAAAGATAGAGAATTCTGAAAGCAGGTAGGGACAAATGGACCTTAACCTACCAGGGTAGACACATAAGGGCAGTAGTAGAACTGTCCACTAAAAGTTGGCAGGCCAGAAGAGAATGGAAGGAAACATTCCAAGTGCTGAATAGAAAAAATATGCAGCCAAAAATCCTTTATCCAGCAAGGCTATCATTTAGAATAGAATGAGAGGTCAAGGCTATCCCAGACAAAAACTAAAGTAGTTCATGACCACTAAACCAGCCCTGAAGGAGATCCTAAGGAGACTCTGTGGAAAGTAGCAATGGCTCCAAATGACCTGAGACATAATCACAAAAACAAAACTTACAGATAACACAATGACACAAAATCCATATCTTTCAATAATTGGTCTGAACGTAAATAGACTAAATGCCCCAATTAAAAGACACTGGGTACCAGAATGAATAAAAAAAAACAAGCTCTATCTATATGCTTCCTATAAAAGACTCATTTTAGATCTGAGGATACCTCAAGATTGAAAGTGAAGGGATGTCAAAAGCAAGTTGGAGTAGCCATACTTCTTTCAAACTAGATTTTAAAACAAAGACTATAAGAAGAGTTGAAGAAAGGCACTATGTCACAATTAAGGGGTCTATCCATCAAGAAGAGATAACAATTGTAAATGGTTTATGTCTCCAATATGAAAACATCCAAATATATGAATCAATCACCAACATAAATAAACGTATAAATAACAATACCATGATTGTAGGGAACTTTAATAATTCCACTTACAGCAATAGACAAATAATCTAGGCATAAAATCAGTAAGGAAACAATGGTTCTGAATGACACATTGGACCAGATGGACTTAATAGATATATTCAGATCTTTTCATCCAAAAGCAACAAAATACACATTATTCTCTAGTTCACATGAAACATTATGCAAAACAGATCACACACTGGTCCACAAAAGAGCCCTCAACAAATATACAAGGATTAAAACCATACCAGGCATATTTTTAGATCACAACACTATGACACGTGAAATCAACCACAAGAAAAATTTGGAAAGCCTTCAAAAACATGAAGGTTCAAGAATATCCTGCTAAACAACGAATGGGCCAACCAGGAAATTAAAGAAGAACTTAAAAATATATATGGAAGCAAATGAACATGAAATCAAAACATTCCAAACCCTTTTGGATGCAGCAAAGGCAGTCCCAAAAGGAAAATACATCGCAATACAGGCCTATCTCAAGACGCAAAAATTTCAACCACAGAATCTAACCTCACACCTAAAGGAAATAGAATCAGAGGAGTAAAGAAACCCCAAACCAGAAGAAGAGAAATAATAAGGATTAGAGCAAAAATAAACAATATAGAATAAAAAAAGTAGAACAGATCAATGAATCTAAGAGCTCATTTTTTGAAAGAAGAAACAAAATTGATAAACTCCTAGCCAGACTTTTCAAAAAGAAAAGAAGACTCAAATAGAAAAAAATCGCCAATGAAAGAGGAAAAATCACAAAACAACAGAAATATAATTAGAAAATACTATGAAAAACTATATGCAAACAAGCTGCACAATCTGGAAGAAGTGGACAAATTCTTAGATACCCACACACTATGAAAACACAAATGGGAAGTAATAGAAAACTTGAACAGACTCGTAACCATGAAGCATCCAGACTCCTTCTATGAAGCCAGCATTATCTTGATTCCAAACCAGAGACCCCACTGAAAAGGAGAATTATAGGCCAATGTCTCTCATGAACATGGAAGCAAAAATTCTCAACAAAATACTAGCAAATCAAACTCAACAATATCAAAAGAATTATTCACTATGATCAAGTAGGATTCATTCCTGGGCTGCAGGGCTGGTTTAATATTTACAAATCAATCAATGTGATACATCATATTAATAGAAGAAAGAATAAGAACCACATGATCTTGTCAATAGATGCAGAAAAAACTTTTGACAAAATATAGCATCCTTTCTTAATAAATACTCTCTAGAAAGGTGCGATAGAAGTAACATACCTTAACATAATTTTAGCCATAAATGAAAGGTCTGCAGCTAGTATCATTCTCAATGGGGAAAAATGGAGCTATCCTCCTGCGATCATCAAGACAACAGAGATATCCATTCTCACCACTGTTGTTTAACATAGTTTTGGAAGTCCTAGCCTCAGCAGACAATAAAATAAAAGGCATTCACATTGGGTTATAAGTAGTCAACCTTTCACTCTTCATAGATGACATGGTACTCTACATGAAAAACCCAAAAGACTCCACCAAAGAGCTGATAGAAGTGATGTAAGAATTCAGCAAAGTCACAGGATACAAAGTCAATGTACAGAAATCAGTCGTATTTTATACACCAATAATGAAGCAACAGAAAAAGTTATTAAGGAATCATCCCCCTGTACAATTGCACCAAAAACCATAAGATACTTAGGAATAAACCTAACCAAAGAGGTAAAAGATCTGCATGATGAAAATTATAGGAAGTCTATAAAAGAAATCAAAGAAGACACAAAGTAGAAAACATTCCACGTTCATGGATTGGAAGAAAAAATATTCTTAAAATTCTGATACTACCCAAATCAACATACACATTCAAAGCAATCCCACTCAAAATAGCACCAGCACCAGAATTCTTCTCAGAACTAGAACAAACAATCCTAAAATTTGTATAGAGCCATAAAGACTCCAAATAGCCAAAGTAATGTTGAATAAGAAAACCCAAGCTGGAAGCATCACAATCCCAGACTTTAGCCTCTATCACACAGCTGTCATCATCAAGATAGCATGGTATTGACACAAAAACAGGCCAATGAAATAGAATAGAGAACCCAGAATTGGATCCACAAATGTATGGCCAACTAATCTTTGACAAAGTGGAAAAGAGTACCCAATGGAAAAAAGACAGTCTCTTTAGCAAATGGTATTGGGAGAACTGAACAGAGACATGAAAAAGAATGAAACTGGACCACTTTCTTACACCACACACAAAAATAAACTCAAAATGGATGAGAAATCTAAATGTGAGACAGGAAATTATCAAAAGTCTACAAAATCGGCAACAACCTCTTTGATCTTGACCACAGCAACTTCTTGACATGTCTCTAAAAGCAAGAGAAATAAAACCAAAAATGAACTATTGGTACCCCATCAAGATAAAAATCCTCTGCACTGCAAAGGAAACAACCAACAAAACTAAAAGCAACCAATGGAATAGAGAAGCTATTTGCAAATGACATATCAGATATGGGTTAGTATCCAAAATCTGTAAAGAACTCACCAAACTCAACACCCAAAAAACAAATAATCCAGTGAAGAAATAAGCAGAAGCCATGAATAGATACTTTTCCAAAGAAGATATCCAGATGGCTAGTAGACTCATGAAAAGATGCTCAACATCAGGGAAATACAAGTCAAAAACCACATTGAGATACCATCTCACACTGGTCAGAGTGGCTAAAATTAACAATTCAGGAAATAACAGATGTTGGCGAGGATATAGAGAAAGGGGAACCCTTTGCACTGTTGGTGGAAATGCAAACTGGTGCAGCTGCTCTGGAAAACCGTATAGAGATTCCTCAAAATAGAATTACCCTAGGACTCAGTAATAGCACTACTAGGAATGTATCCAAAGGATACAGGAATGCTGATTCATAGGGACACATGTATCCCAATGTTTATAGCAGAACTATGGAAAGAGCCCAAATGTCCATCAACTGATGAATGGATAAAGAAGTGGTATATATACACAATGGAATACTACTTGGCAATGAAAAAGAATGAAATCTTGCCATTTGCAACAACATGGATGGAACTGGAGGGTATTATGCTAAGTGAAATAAGTCAGAGAAAAACAGATACAGGTTTTCACTCATATGTGGAAGTTGAGAAACTTAACAGAAGACCATGGGGGAAGGGAAAGAGAAAATAAATACAAAATGAAGGTTGATGGGGTGGGGAAAATGTGTGATGGGCATTGAGGAGGGTATTTGTTGCGATGAGCTTTGGGTGTTGTAACTGATGAGTCTATTCCCAAATCCAAGAGCACACCATATGCCCTGTATGTTAGCTAACTTGACAATAAATGATATATTAATTTTAAAAAAGAATGTGTTTGCAGGATGCCATGGTGGCTCAGTCAGTTAGGCATCCAACCTCAGCTCAGGTCATGATCTCGCAATTTGAGATTTTGAGCTCCATGTCAGGCTCTGTGCTGACCGCTCAGAGCCTGGAGCTTGCTTCGGATTCTGTGTCTCCCTCTTTCTCTGTCCTTTCCCGATTATGTTCTGTCTCTCAAAAATAAATAAATGTTAAAAAAAAAAAGTTTTTAAAAATACGTTTGAACTTAAATGACCATCAAATTACTTTGGACTGCTATTTATTTAAAATGTTTGTATATGAAGCTCATGGTAACAACAAACCCTAAATCTATGATAGATACAAAAATATAAAGAGAAAGAAAGCCAAACAGAACACTGTAGATACTCATCAATCACAAAGATAGAGAGCAAGAGAAGAAAGGAACAAAGAATATCTACAGAAACAACTAGAGAACAAACTTTTAAAATGACATTAAGTACATTCCTATCAATAATTACTTTGAATAAAAATGGCCTAACTGCTCCAATCAAAAGATAGATGTGGAAGAATGGATGATAAAAAAAAAAAAAGACCCATCTATATTCTTCCTGCAAAAGACTCACCTCAGACCTAAAGACACATACAGACCAAAACTGAAAGGATGAAAAACATTCCCCATGCAAATGGAAGTGAAAAAAAAAAAAAAGCCAAGGTAGATCTTATATTGACAAAATAGTCTTTAAAACAAAGACTGTAACAAGTAACAAAGAAGAGAGTTACAAAATGTTAAAGGGATCAATCCAACAAAAGCTATAACAATTGTAAATATCCATGAACCCAATACTGGAGCACCTAAATATATAAAGCAAATGTTAATGGACATAAGAGAAATTGATGGTAATAAAATATTCATAGTGGACAGTAACAGTCCATGTACATCAATGGAAAGATCATCCTAACAGAAAATCAATGCACATAACAGATAAATACAGAACTTTCCATCCAAAAGCAACAGAATACACATTATTTTCAAGTGCACGTGGAACACTCTCCAGAAGAGATCGTATACTGGGCAATAAAAAAAAACCTCAATAAATGTAAGATTGAAATCCTACCATGCATCTTTTCTGACCATAATGATATGAAACTAGAAATAAATCACAAGAAAAAAAAAACAGAAGAAAAAAAACATATGGAGACTAAACAATATGATACTAAACAACCAATGGGTCAATGAAGCGATCAAAAAAGAAATTAAAAAAATAACATGGAGCCAAATGAAAATGAAAACATAACTGTCCAACATCTCTAGGACACAGTAAAAACAGTTCCAAGAGGAAAATATATAACAATACAGGCCTACATCAAGAAACTAAAAACTCAAACAATCTAACATAATGTGTAAAGGAACCAAATAAAGAAAAAACCCCAGGTGAATGGAAGAAAAGAAATAATAAAAATCAGAGCATAAATAAATGATATAGAAACTAAAAAAGTAGAAAAAAAAATCAATGAAACCAACATCTGATTCTTGGAAAAGAGAAACAAAATTGACAACTCCTTAGCCAGACTCATCAAGGAAAAAACGGGGGGTGTCTGAGTGGCTCAGTTGGTTGAGCATCTGGCTCTTGATTTCAGCTTAGGTCTTAGTTTTGATCCCACAGTCATGGGATCAAGCTGTGTTGGTCTCCGCACTGGGCATGCATGCTTACTCTTTCTCTAAAAAACATTTTTTTAATAAAATTAGATAAATTAAAAATATAGTAGAAAATTTTCTAAAGAAAAAAGGGCCCAAATAAATAAAACCAGAAATGAGAAGTAACAACTGATACCAGAGAAATACAAAGGATTATAAGAGAATACTATGTAAAATTATATGCCAACAAACTGGACAATCTAGAAGAAATGGATAAATTCCTAGAAATATAAAGTCCTCTAAAAATTAATCAGGAAGAAATTGAAAATCTAAATAGATCTATTACTAGTAACAAAATTTAATCTTTAAAAACTACCAAAAAAATAAAAGTCCAGGACCAGATGGATTCACAAGTAAATTCTTCCAGACATTTAAAGAATAGTTAGTAGCTATTCTCCTTAAATTATCTCAAAAAATAGATAAAGAAAGAAACCTTCCAAATGCATTTACAAACCTAGCATTATCTTGATACCAAAAACACACAGAAACACCACAGAAAAAGAATACTATAGGCCAATATCCCTGATGGACATAGATTCAAAAATCTTCAACAAAATATTAGCCAACTTCCTACAACAATACATTAAAAATATCATTCAGTCAGGTAGAGATCTGAGATGCAAGGATGTTTCAATATTCACAAATTAATGAAGATTATACAACACATCAACAAAATGAATAAAAATCATATGATCATCTCAATAGATGTAGAAAAAACACTTGACAAGATTTAATATCCATTGATGATTAAAAAAAAAAAAAAACCTCTCAACAAAATGGTGTTAAAGGAAACATGCTTCAGCATAAGGTTTTACATGAAAACCCCACAGCTAACGTTATCTTCGATGGTGAAAAACAGAGCTGTTCTCCTAACATCAGGAACAAGACAAGGATGTCCACTCTTGCCACTTTTATTCAACATAGTATTGAGAATCTATCCAGAAATTGGTAGTGTTTCTATACATTAGCAATTAAGCCACAGAAAAAAAATTTAAAAGGAAAAAAACACCACTTATAATTTTACCAAAAAGAATAAGACACTTAAGAATAAACTTAACCAAAGAAGTGAAAGAGCAGTACTCTAAAAACTGTCAAACATTGACAAATCAAAGAGGACACAAATAGAAAGATATTCCATGTTCATGGATTGAAAGAATCCATATTGTCAAAATGTCCATATTACTCAAAGCAATCTACAGATTTAATGCAATTTCTATCAAAATACTAACACCATTTTTTACAAAATTAGAATACTGCTAAATTTTGTATGGAACCATAAAAGACCCTGAATAGGCAAAGCAGTCATGAAGAAAGAAGAGAAAAATTGGAGGTGTCACAATCCTAGATATCAAGATCTACTACAGAGCTGTAATAACTGAATCAATAAGGTACTGGCATAAAAAAAGATACATAGGTCAATGTAACAGGATATAGACCCCAGAAATAAATCCACATTTATATGGTCAATTAGTCTATGACAAAGGAGCAAGAATATGTAATAAGGAAGAAACAGTCATTTCAATAAATGGCTCTGGGAAATCTAGATAGCAACATATAAAAGAATGAAACTGGATCACTTCCTTACAGCATATACAAAGATAAAATCAATATGTATTAAAGACTGAAACATGGGGGAACACCTGGGTGGCTCAGCTGGTTAAGCATCAGACTTTGGCTCAGGTCATGATCTCATGGTTTGTGGGTTCAAGCCCCACATTGGACTCTGTGCAGACAGCTCAGAGCCTGAAGCCTGCTTCAGATTCTGTGTCTCCCTCTCTCTCTGCCCTCCCCTGTTTGCACGCTCATTCTCTCATTTTCTCTAATAAACAAACATTAAAAAAAAAAAGACTGAAACATGGGACCACAAAAGTCCTAGAAGAGAACACAGGCAATAATTCCTCTAACATCAACTATAGCAAAATTTTTCTAGATATATCTCCTAAGGCAAGGGAAACAAGAGCAAAAATAAACTACTGGCACTATATCAAAATAAAAAGCTTTTGTACAGCAAAGACAACAATCAACAAAACAAAAAGACAACCTACTAAATGTGAGAAGATATTTGCAAATGACATACCCAATAAAGGGTTAGTATCCAAAATTTATTTAAAAATGTATACAACTCAACACCTAAAAATATAAGCAATCTGGTTAAAATGAGCAGAGGGTGTCTCGGTTGGTTAAGCATCCAACCTTTGATTTTATCTCAGGTCATGATCTCATGGTTCTGGAGACTGAGCCCCAAATCAGGCTCTGTGTGTATGGGGTAGAGCCTGCTTAGAATTCTCTCTTTCTCTCTACCCCTTTGCCCACTTGCACTCTTTCCTGCTCTTAAAATAAACTTAAAAAAAGTTTTTTAATGTTTTATTTATTTTTGATACAGAGAGAGACAGAGCATAAGAGGGGGAGGGGCAGAGAGAGGAGGAGACACAGAACCGGAAGCAGGCTCCAGGCTCTGAGCTAGCTGTCAGCACAGAGCCCGACGTGGGGCTCGAACCCATGAACGTGAGATCTGACCTGAGTCAAAGTCGGAGGCTTAACTGAGCCACCCAGGTGCCCCTAAATAAACTTAAAAAATAGGAAACACATTAATAATAGATGATTCTAACAAATTTCCCTTTAGCCAAAATGGTTAGCTAGAGAATTATTTGTTCATTTTAGAGAATACTTAAACAACATAATTCTGGCAGATCTTATACATAGAGATATTGAATTATGAACTCTATTAGACAATACACTTACTCTTCAGAGGAGCATAGAACATACTTGAAAATTTATTCTATATGAAGTTGTTAATCAAATCTTGGTCCCAAATGGAAATAAAGATTAAAATTACCAAGCATTGAGTCAATATATTATACACCTGAAACTAATTAGACTGTGTGTTAACTGGAATTTAAATAAAACTTTAAAAAATAGTAAAATAAAAAATGAATAAAAGATAAAAAATTAGCAGAGGACCTGAGTAGACATTTTTCCAAAGACGACATATAGATGGCCAACAGATACATGAAAAGATGCTCAATGTCACTAATAATCAGGGAAATGCAAATTAAAACCACACTGAGATATCACCTCACACCTTTTAGAAAGACTAAAGTCAGGAAGATAAGAAACAACAGGTTCTGGCCACGATGTGGAGAAAAAGGAACCCTTGTGCATTATTGGCAGGAATGTAAATTGGTACAGCCACTGTGAAAAATAGTATGGAGGTTTCAAAAGTTAAAAATAGAAATACTGTATGATTCAATAATTCCACTATCAGGTATTTATACAAGGAAAATGAAAACACAAACTCTTAAGATATATGCACGCTTATGCTTATTGGAGCATTATTTACAATAACCAAGACATGGAGTCAACCTAAGTGTTCATCAATAGACAAATGAATAAAGAAACTGTGGAATGTATACCTAATGGAATGTTACACAGCCATAAAAAAGGTTGAGATCAAGCCATTTGAGCCAATATGGAAGGGCACAGACAGTATTGGCTAACTGAAAAGTCACAATGAGATAGAAAAATAGCATATGGTTCCACTCATAAATGGAATCTAAAAAAATGAACAAACAAAAAGCAAAATCAGGGACACCTGGGTGGATTAGTCATTTAACTGTCCAACTTTAATGCAGGTCATGATCTCCCACCTTGTGAGTTTGAGCCCTGCATCTGGCTCTCTGCTGTCAGTGTAGAGCCTGCTTCAGATCCTGTCTCCTTCTCCTCTCTCTGCCCTTCCCCTGCTCATGCTCTTTCTCTCTCAAAAATAAAACAAAAAACTTACAAAAAGAAAAAGCACAATCAGAACTATGAATACAGAGAACTGACCTTTTCCAGAGGGGAAGAGTGTGGGGTGCTGTCAAAATAGGTGAAAATAAGAGAGAGATACAGGCCTTCAGTTATGGAAGTCACAGGATCAAAAGCAGAGCATAAGGAATACGGTCAGTGATCCTATGAGCATCCTATGGTGACAGGTGGTAGCTACGCTTGTAGTGAGCATAGCATGATGGATAGACTTGTCAAATCACGAAGTTGTACACCTGAAACTAATGTAACATTGTAGGTCAACTCACTCAAATTTAAATAACTGCACGCACACACACCCAAGATACCATCTAAACTTATTAAAATGGCTACTAACAACAACAACAAACTTCAAACTAACAGCTGTTGGTAAGGATGTGAAGTTGGAACCCTCATATATTGCTGGTGGGAATGAAAAATCATGCAGCCATTTTGGAAACAGCTTAGCAAAATTTCTCAAGAAGTTAAACATAAAGTAACTACGTGGTCCAGCAATTCCACTTCTAAGTATATACACAAGAGAACTGAAAATGCACATCCACACAAAACCTTGTACACAACCATTCATAAAAGCATTATTCATAAGAGCCAAAAAGTGTCTGCCATGAGATGAAGAGATAAAAGAGGGTATATCTATACAATGGAATGTTATTTGGCCATAAAATGGAATGAAATACTGATACATGCCACAACATAGATGAATCTTGAAAACATGCTCTGTAGAGAAGCCAAACACAAAAGGTCACATATTGTGCTTCCATTTATATGAAATGCCCAGAAAAACAAATTTCTTGAGACAGAAAATAGATTAGTGACTTTCAGGGATCAGGAAAGGAGAGAAAAGGGGAATGACTCCTAATGGATAGCAAATTTCTTTCAAGGTGATGAAAATGTTCTGGAATTATGTAGTGGTGATACTGCACAACTTTGTGATACATGAATACTGAAAACCACCAAACTGTACACTTTTAAGAAGTGAATTTTATAGCATAGTAATTCTATCTCAATGTTTCAAATTTCCAAAAAAGGAAGAAGACCTGAGTCAAAAAGGTACCCGAGGGTAGCTCTATAGATTTCTAAGATATACTGCTCTGGTCCAGCCCAACACTGTCTCACCCCTGATGAATGCAGTAGTGTCCTAATTGGCCTTCTGGCTCCACCTTTGCCTCCCTACAGAATATTCCCACATAGCAGCCTACATCAAATCATGTCACTTTTTCACTTAAGTCTTCCAGTGGCCCACATCTCACTCAGAGCCAATAACCTTTAATAGTCCTTAGAGTCACCTGACCTGCTCCTAGTCATCTTCTACCCCTCTCCCTTGCTCCAGCTATTCTAGCCAGAATGATTTCCTTGCTCCTCTTGGAAGAGGGTGAGCGCATTCTGACTTAAGACTTTATCATTTGATGTTCCCTCTGTCTAGAATTCTCTTCTCCAGCATTTCCCCAGGACTCATTCCTTGATTTCATCCATTTCTTCATTGCCTAGCACCAGCAGGTCATTCCTCCAAAGGCCACTTTGTTTTAGCTGACTGGCTCCCCACTAGGAGTGCCTGGCACAGAAAAAGAGGTAAATCAATTGTTGTTATCACTGGCATTGATAATCATAAATTGCAGAGGAGGGGAGATGGTGCCACTCTCTTTGAATGTTGAGGTGCTTCACAAGGATCCATACCTAAGGAGAAGGTAACTCTATCTCAGCAGAGAAATGGGCCAAAGAAGTACATAAGGCAAAGCCAAGACTTACCTCACAAAGCCTGTCAAGGGTGCTTCTGCATATGGGAAAGTAGTTTAGAATGCTACTGATTACATTATATTATGTATTCATTACATGTAAAGCTATTCTATAAATTCTTTGCTCATAGGCCTCGATCTGGTTCTCTTTAAACTTCCAATAGCAGCCTTTCTCAAACTGTACTATTCACAGAAATTGCCTGAGGATCCTGTTAAATCGTAAATTGATTCAGGAGGTCTCGGGTGGGGCCTGAGACTCTGTTTCTAACAAGCTTCCAGATGACGTAGATACTGTTGGTCCAGAACCAGGCGTTGAGTGCCAGGACCTTCAGCATCTAGCACAGGGCTTTACAGTGTTAACTGGGTAGGTGGCAGGGCAGAGGAAGGGTTAATAAGGAGAGTTTATAGGAATTAGCAATTAGGAAAGTAGCCGCTAGAGTCTCTCTCCCTCCCTTTCCCCTTAGTCTTACTAAAAGTTCACTTGCACCCATCAGACACTATTCTCTCTCTGAGTTTTCCATCTTTTACTAAAGTATAGAAGGATGATGATCCTCCCAGACAAGTCCCTGCCCTTCCCACTGCTGGTACAGCATGCCCTGACAAGATGACCATCTCATCCAGTTTGCCTGGGACTTTCCAGGTTTTAGCTCTACAAATTCCACATCCCCATTTTGAAACTGAAAATCTCATGTCCTAGGAAACCCCTCAGTCCCAAGAACACAGGCCAGTTGGCCACCTGTCTGTGCAAAGGCCTCTGCATAGGGGAAATGAAGAGGACAGGGTCCCATGACTGCTCCTAAGGAGTCTGCAATCTAGTTGAGAGGGTGGGGGTTGGGGGTAAAGTTGAAAAAAGTTTATGTGACCTGAACTGCAATGCAATTTTATAGGAAGATCAAAGCCTCTCATAAATCTGGAGAAAACTATTTTAGGCCCTAAATTCAAACCAATAATTATTGGGTTCACAAAGTGTAAGATCTTTGACCCTGAGCACCACATATCATCTGATTCCATCTTGAAACCACTAAGAAATAAGAGCAGCTTATACTGTTTTTGTGCAGAGATGAGGTAGGGTGGGCCTCATAATTCACTGTGCTAGGCCAAGTAAAATGAGAAGTGAGGTGTTCCTCTGAGCAATGAGTCTGTGGCCAGGAAGTGATGCTTTAAAAAAAAAATGTCCTAAGCCACAGTTCTTTGACCAAGAGAATAAACCATGAGAAAAATCCAAGACATTAAGGAAAGTAGTTTTGTGTTCTAAAAATCTTTTATTAACACATATCAGCATGAGCATTCCTGAGATTCTTGCAATCTGGATGGGTTGTTTTTAACTGGTTGTGTCCCTCAGAAAGCCTGGAGAGATCCTTGGTTTCCATGGCACTAATGTACAAACCTTGGGGCCAATGCTGGTAAGACCCACTGCTCTCTGTACACTCCACTGCTCAGATGGTAGTTGGCTTTGCCTGCTGGCCGAGTATCTAACTGTACATCAGTCTACAAATATTTGTGTACATAAGGCCTGTGCTTTATATTTCCTTTTTTTCTTCTTACTTTTAAAAGATTCTTTCCCACCTGTTGGCTCATTTCAATCTCACACAAAAGTAAGAGGCTTGTACATTAGGCATCACTAGGCCTACTGCATAGCTAAGAGAGCACGGCACCATGGAAGCAGCAGGATACTGAACATCTGAACATCCTAGTTTGTATTTATCTCTACCTCTTTCCACTGCAAAGCCTTGGACAAGTCACTCTTCTTAGAACTACCATTATCTCAGCTAAAAAATATCATAGTAATTCCATCTTTGGGGCAGCCATAAGCATTTAGGGAGTATGACTATCCTATCAATAGGATACTGTGCCTATCATCATTGTTACTAGGAAATTAAGTCCCATAGAAGTAACTAAAACTCCTAAGGCTACACATCTGACTTTTACAGGACAAAAACCCAGGCACGTATCCTACCTTACAAACTAGTATTATTTTCACTAGACCAAATTGTCCCAGTGATTGACTGTCCAGTTATGCCTGACATCATCAGCCAACTATGATCTTTTATGTGGCAAGGGACTTCATTTAAGTTCTAAAAAGTCTATTGGTCATTAGAAAAAATGCTGATGACAGAAAACAAAAATCTGTGAATCACAGCCGATATGGAATTTATCATACAACAGATCTTGATTCCTGCATACAGGCAAGAATGCTAGCTTCAGGGAGTCACACACAATGTGGGGTGCTCCCCAGCTTACCAATTTCTGCAGCTTTAGAAGGTTCCACGGCATCCAGTCTCGGCTCCACATTTAGGAAGAGGTCTTCACCACTAGAATTTATGGCATGGCCGGAAGGTCTCACCAATATGGAGATCCGATACATTCCAACAGGTAGCTGGTGTGTCTGGCAGACCACATTAGTATGGTTTGAGAAAATAACTCTGCAATTCGTTTTGTTCACTGTAACCTCCAAGGCATGAGGGTCCTCAGAGAAACTAGTTCCAAAAATATAAACCAATAGGTCCATGTCACCATCTTGAAGAAGAAAAAAACAAAATGAAATGAATGTTTTCATCACTCAGTGATAGAACTCCATTCAAGAAAATGCTCTCTAAAATCAAATGCTCATCCCCTCACCTCCCCCTCCTAAAATTCAAGGAGTTGAATGCTACTCAAATATTGAGCATCTGTATTTATTAGTATACAGCACCCTTTTGAAATTTTCTCTAATAAGTGATCGTTAGTCATTTTTTAATGAAAAAAATTAAAATAAACATTGCAAAACAAGCGACAAAAAGAACATTTTAGGTCACCAAAACACTACCTGACTCCATTTTAAACCATGACCATATCAGTTAGATCAGACCAAAAATAAACTTTCTGCTGCATTGCTCAACATCCACACCGTGAACTGATGCATGTTCTATCCACCCATCACCAAGTATGTGGCCTCTAACAAATCACTCTGAGTCTGAAGTTCATGACCATCTCAATGCCAAGTCACAAGTCATACCAAGGGAATACCACACAGAGTGGACCTGGGGAGTTGATCCTTCAAGGTACTGGAAAGAACAGGAACCTGAACAATGGGCTGGTATGTCATTCACTCGCACAACCACCTGAAAAAATGCAAAATAATTTAAGGCAAATGTATGCATTTCATGTGCTCACAAGTATTCATAATGCACTTGTGAAATTTGTCCCAATTTATATGTTTAATGACTCATTTCTTCTCTTTATCGCCCAGTAACAAACCCCAATTCACACAGGTTAGGCTTTCTTAAAAGGATGGTAGGTATGCTGACACCTAACATTTCTACAGTTAAGTATGCTAAATCTTGAGTAAATTTCCTCCCTGTAGTAAGTTCAATAAAATTTAAACTTCACAAAGACTTTATCACTCCTGATTACATTCAACTGGATACTTACAAAAAGTCCTTTCTTTGCTGATACATGCCAACAAAGTAGGCACCTCCCTTCCACCATACTACATGGATATGTAACTGAAGGGTAGAGTTTACTTGAACATTTGGTTTGGGTCTTTTGTCTTAGAATGGTAAATTCCCAATAAGAGACTACATGACTTCCGCTCATTGTTACTAATGTTAGCCTGGTAGAACTCTACAATAGTTGGAGATGAGGAAGGTGAAAAATATAGGAATTGTTGGATACTGTATACATAAAATATGGATTAAAAGCACCCACCACAGGAGCACCTGGGTGGTTCGGTCAGCTGAGTGTCAGACTCTTGATTTTGGCCCAAGTCATGGTTTCATGGTTCCTGGGATCAAGCCCCGCACTGAGATCTGCACTGACAGCATGGAGCCTGCACGGGATCCTCTCCCTTTCTCCTCCTCTTTTCCTCTCCCCAACTTGTACACACATTTTCTTTGTCTCTCTCAAAATAAATAAACTTAAATAAAAGCACACATTATAATACTGTAGGAAAGGGATATTGGGAAGGCATAGTTGATAAAGAACATTTCAATTTTGGGGTGCCTGGGTCACTCAGTCAGTCAAGCATCCGACTTTGGGTCAGGTCATGGTCTCATGGTTCATGGGTTCAAGTCCGGCATCAGGCTCACTGCTCTCAGCAGAGTCCACTTGGGATCTTCTGTCCCCGTCTCTCTCTGCCCCTCCCCCACTCTCTCAAAAATAAACATTAAGGGTATTTTCATTTTTACCTGTTTTATTTTATTCATAAACACGCACAAAACAATCTATCAAAATGTTGCCAATTATTAATCTTTGGGTTGGATGGATACCCAGGTACTGGTTATATTATTCTTTATAGTTTTATTTTAAAATTTTCTCAAAAGCAAATGACTTATAACAAGAATATGGGAAGATGAGAAACACACAAAGATATTTTTTAAATGTTTATTATTTGAGAGAGAAAGAATGAGCAGGGGAGGTGTGGAGAGAGAGGGGGAGAGAGAGAGAGAATCACAAGCAGGCTCCATCCTATTGGCACAGAGCCTGACACGGCATGAGATCATGACCTGACATGAAATCAAGAGTTGGACACTCAACTAACTGAGCCATATGGTGCCCCACAAAAAGATATATTAAAGAGAAAAGACACTCAGGGGACCCGAGTGGCTTAATTGGTTAAATATCCAGCTTCGGCTCAGGTTATGATCTTATGGTGCAAGAGTTAGAGTCCCAGGTCAGGTTCTGTGCTGACAGCTCAGAGCCTGGAGCCTGCTTTGAATTCTGTCTCCCTCTCCATCTCTCCCCCACTTGTGCTCTCTCCCATAACTAAATAAATATTTTTAAAAAATAATAAATAAAGAGAAAAGACACTGACTTAGCTCATTTACTTTCCAGTTCCACTGTATGGGGGTATAAATCCTATGTAGCCATAGAGGATCTCCATTTTGTGTGCCAAAAATAACAACATTGATAAGAGTAATAATAGGATGCTGTGTTTACAAAGAACTTACATTTTTGAAGTGCTTTTCATGTACTGTGTAAATAGAAAGATGACAGCCATAGTCATCTGCTTTATGGATTAAAAACCTGATCCTTGAAACTGGTCCACATTACAAACCAGGAAGGGGCTGAAAACACTTGAAACTACTACTTGTACTTTGGGTGGCCCATTCTCACCTGAGTATGCTGGTTGGCAGTAACCAACATGTCTCCAAATATGGGTCCAAGGAAAACTCCACCATCATAGACCACACGCATGGTTGCCTCAGGGTTCACTCCAGTTAGATTCTCATCAGAGACCTGAGATGGTTACATTTCTGGTGAGTTCTGTGATGCAACGTAAGTCTAATCTAATGGAAGTCTAAATCTAATGATAAAAGGGTCTTTTCACATTTTATTTAAGATAACCAGATAGCTAGAAGGTGAAGATGGGGTGACAAGGGTTGAAGCCTAGAAACATAACACTAAGTAACAGCTCACGAAAGCCCCAATAGACTAGAGGAATATCTATTTGCAAGCAGAGTTGTCAAAAAGGCACAAAAAACAATCTCCTCTATCTTGAGATATTTTGTCCCTAGATGCTTTTCTATTTTATATGTTTGCAAACCAAAATATTAAAATAAGAGGAAAAAAGTGCTATGATAGGACTTTCATCATTATTCCATCTCCACTCCAGTATTTTGTTTGAACACCAAATGACCTACAATATACCATATAACAGGGATAAAATTTCAGCTTGCGTTTCATTTTATAATAACCAAATGCTAGATGATCATTAGATTATTTTTTAAAACCCTAAATATGCAAGAGCATCTGGTTTTGTCATTATCCAGAGACAGCAAATCCTTTTCTAAACTTCCTTCTGCTATGCCATCTGCCTCCATGATAATCTAAGTCAATCACATCTGCTTAAATTATCCAATAACAGATGTAGAATTATTACATGGTGGACACTGACCAATACTACCTACATTGAGTTAGGAAATGAAATGTTGGGTTTAAATTGCTTTTTCAGGGACATGAGATGCAAAACATGTCTTGAAAACTTCCCAAATATCATTGAACCCCTTTACTTGATTACAACAAAATTAATAATTTGTGACAGTTTTTCATATAATTCTGATTTTTTTTACAAAATTGCTTCAGGACACAAAATCCACACCACCAAAAGAGATACTATACATACCCTGATGAAACTGGGCAAATCTCCAACCTGGGTGGACCAAGAGAGGGTCCACACATGTTCGTGGCAAGACTTCAGATCCTCCATTATAGTGAAGTCACTGACATTGAGGTACCTAGATGTAAAGTTGTCGGCATTATTCTCTAAGAGCTTGTGCAGGTGACTAGCGGAAATATTCACAGGAACATCTGTGGGACAAGATTTTGATATAAAAAGAAATACAAGCTAATTACCACACAGGGTTTCATCATTAAAGTTACAAAGACTAAAGGTCAAGATGCCCACTAAATATGCTGGAGACCTTCAAGTCCAAACTATGCCTTCAAAAGAAACCCCATCCCAGTTACACCATTGGTTTCCTAAGGCAAATACAAATAGATGCCTATTTTTTATACTGTGATACCTTTAATCAGGATCCCATCTCACAGCAACCAGAGAACATAGTCACATCAGACAAAACTATCACAACTGTCAACTCAAAATATACACTCCAGACAGCCTGGTAAAGCCTGAAAGCCTCATTAAATAGTGAGTTTCCCCTGGAAAAATTTAGCTGGCCCTGTGAACAGAGAAAAGCTGGCCACTTTTCACAAGGGAGTGGGGGTGGGAGGAGGTGCACAGCAGCTGACACCCATAAAAACTTAGCCAACCCAGCTGAGGAATGTTGGCATTTAACTTTGGTTTCTCTATTAGAATTCTTTTAAGCTCAACCACCTGCTTCCCCATTCCACATCCCCACAGAGAAATAACAGCAATCTGTGCTTAAGTCCTGCTTGTGTTTGAACCCCAGTTCTTGCTTTACCAAAAGTTTCCATTTCATTAGCTACTCCCAACAACCCTGTGAGGTAGGACATTTGAGTATCCTAACGCCTAACTTTAGAGATGGAGAAAATGAGACCAAACAAGATTCAGAAGCTTGCCAACCAAATGAGACAGGATTACACATAACCCAGAATGCCTTCCAACTACTTAAGAGCCTTCCTCTTGAATTCCACACTGCCTTGGAGTGTTAATAAAACACCACTATATTTCTAAAGTACAAACAAAATTCTCCTTTTAAAAAAAAGATTGTTCTAAGGGCACCTGGGTGACTCAGTCTGTTGAGCATCTATCTGACTTCAGCCCAGGTCATGATCATGGGTTCATGGGTTCAAGCCCCACATCAGATTCACTGATGTCAAAATAGAGCCCATGTGAGATCCTCTGTTTCCCTCTTTCTGCCCCTCCCCCACCCATTCTCCTCTCAAAAATAATAGTAATAATAATAATTAATAATAATAAAAGTTTGTTCTATATTTACATAATTTGAGACCATTACCATTTCCAAAAGCCAGACTAAGGCTGACTTTCCTGGATTGTTTTGCAGTGAAGTCAAGAGCATCATAATTGAACATGATAGCAGAAAGAGAATCTGGAGACAGGCCACGGCTCACAAGAAGGGAAGCAAGACCCAGGGATGGACTTCATGGACACAGGGCGCACTGGCCCTTACCCATTTATCAAATTCCAATACCCCATGGCCTTCAACTTTTCTTTTTAATTTTTTTTACATTTATTTATTATTGAGAGACAGAGTACAAATGAGGTTGGGGCAGAGAGAGAAGGAGACACAGAATCTGAAGCTAGCTTCAGGCTCTGAGCAAGCTGTCAACACGGAGCCCAGCGTGGGGCCCAAACCCATGAACTGCAAGATCAGGACCTGAGCCAAACTAATTCAGTCACTCAACCAACTGAGCCAGGCGTCCCGGGCTTCACCTTTTTCTAAGTGGCCCTCTTAAAGTAAAAACACCATTTCTGCCACCTAAGACGATTCTTGTAAGCCCAGCATCTTTCTTCTTGGGAGAGCAAAAGACTTTCAGACCAGGTGCCAATTTTTATACAGCCACTCTTAAACTCTCCTGAGCTTCCTTTCCAATTCTCCTATGGTTTTACCAAATAATGGCATTTACTTCTATCCCTTGTTCTTTGTGAAATGTATTTATTCTTTATGATTTAGAAAAGGTTCTACTAGTCACATCTCTCTACATTGTTATGACCACTAAAGTTCTCAATAGCATATGGCATCACCAGGGAGTTTAAGTCAGAAGGACCATGGTTACTGTGGATCTTGGTCTAGAAACTCAAGAGACAACAGGACTGATCTGATAAATACCCAGTTCATATCCAGACTCTGTCATCAACTATGTGTATGACCTCTGGGCAAAGACCCATATACTGGGCTCAATGGTGGCTTTCAGAAAGATATGTCAATGCCCTAATCCCTGAAACCTATGAATATTTCCCTCTAAGACAAAAGAGTGCCTTATCATATCATATTGTGTTGCAAAAGATGTAGTTAAGAATCTTGAGAAGAGTTTATCCTGAGTTATCCAAGTAGGACCTAAGTGTAATCATATATAAGAGAGACAGAGGAGGTTTTGAGACAGAAGAGGAAGAGACACGGTGACCATGCAGCAGGACTTGGGAGTGATGTAGCCATGGAATGCAGGCAGCCACCAGAAGCTGGAAAAGCTAAGAAACAGATCCTCTCCCAGAGCCTTCAGAGGGATTGTGGCACTGCTGACAACTTGATTTTGGATTTCTGGCCTCCAGAAATGTGAGAGAATAGATTTCTATTGAAATAGATTTCTATTGAAATCTAACCCACCAAGTGTGCGGCGATTTGTTAGGATGGCCCCAGGAAGCTAATCTGCTGAGTTTCTATATCTACAAAAAGTTAGGATCATATTAACAATAATATGGTACCGGTATTTTCCAGATCTTTAAGACCACTTTCAAATGCTGGAAAACCAACGAAACCACTTTAAGATGGTCACTCTTTCTGACAATCTCTCAGGATGTTGTTTGCCTGGGAATGCCCCTAAAAATGAAAGTGAGAAATTGGTGCACTCCCATTGCCCCTTTACCAGGAATCACTGCCGTAGGAAGTTGGATGCGGAAGTATCCTCCTAAAGGTGGACTTGCCCTCTGTATCCTCTGCGTTGTCACCTGGACCAGCCTGGACCCTTCTTCTTCACCTTCAGTGGGCACAGAGCTGCATCATGTCAACACCAAAGCATTAAGCACAGTAACCATCGAGAAGTGTCACTCGAGAAAGAGCAGAACTCCATCTCAAAGACCAAGCAGTTTGCCATGTTTCCAGGACACAATCTCAACCTTCCACACATTGTGTGTCCCTGTCCCAACATGACACAAGTGTAGCGTAAATATTAGGATCCTTTCAGAGTGTTCCACCCTTCCCTGCACTGATCCTGGGACCACAGGGTCCCAGAGTAAAGGGGATGACTCCGGCCTCCACAGTTCTGGTCCTGAAGCCCAGAGTGGACAGAGAACTTGGCATCCTCCAATCCCACTGGCATCACCAAGCGAGGAGTCAGTGCCGTGTTCCACAGATGCTTCCTCAGTCTCAATCCCCACCTGAAACACAGGCCCCTCCATCCAGCCAATGTCTTAGCTAATGCCCGTGTACACACTCACTGCTTACCTAATCTTGCTTTTAATAAATGGGTCAAACAAATCATGACACACTATGAAATAGCATACCATTCAGCCAATGAAATCCTATTTTAGGAAAATCATAACATTCCCCATTAATGATATGGGGAAACATTTAACTCATACCATTAGGTGGAAAAGGCATGTTGCCAGATACAATATGTAATTTATGATCCCAGTTTGAGGTTTAAAAAGCCAATAGGGCACCGGGGTGGCTCAGTTGGTTAAGCATCCAACTTGGGCTCAGGTCATGATCTTGGGATGCATGAATTCAGCCCCACATTGGGCTTTCTGCTGTCAGCAAGGAGCCCATTTTGGTTCGTCTGTCTCCCTGTCTCTCTGCCCCTACCCTGCTCATTTTCTTTCTCTCAAAATAAATACACTTTAAAAAAAATAAAAAGCAAATATAGTATATACACGTACATATTATGTATACAAAAACTGCTTAGGAAAAAGGGATTTAGAAAATGGATCCAGAGGAACCTGGGTGGCTCAGTCGAGTATCTGACTCTTGGTTTTGGCTCAGGTCATGATTTCACGGTTTTCTGAGTTCGAGCCCCATGCTGGGCTCTGTGCTGACAACATGGAGCCTACTTGGGATCCTCTGTCTCCCTTACCCTCTGCCCCTCCCCCACTCACACTGTCTGTCTCTCTCACAAAATAAATAAGTAAACTTAAAATATATATATATACAGATCCACCATGTTAGTAGAAGTTATCTCCAAGCAGAGGGATTGTGAGGAATTTTTAAAAAATCTTTTTCTAAGTTTTTTCTGTATTTTCTAAAATTTTAACAAACACATACGATTTTATCAACATTCTTTGAGACTACATGTTGACGTACACAAGTACAACTATAAAGAAATAGAATGATGGTGCCTGTGTTGGGGAAGGAAGCTGGCAGAAGCCAGGCCAAGGCAGGAGTGGGGGGGGGCCGGCAGGGAGGTCCTATGTTGCTGAGGCGGAAGCTTCCAGAAGTAGTTAAGGGACTTGAGGAAATCTCAGGAAGTCAAGTTGCCAGGACCATTGTGGACTTGTTCACAGTAACCAAAATTAGCTTCTAGCATTTCTGAGTTAAAGCTTTGGCACTTGGAGTGCCGGACTGCAGCCTGGCTAATATGGCTCGCTCTCCCTGCACCCCCTCAGCTCTGTCACTCCTTGATTCTATTGACACTTCCACATCTTCCCCACCCAGAAGGCCCTGGAACACTAAGTCAAGGAAAACAGAAAACAGATTCAAGCTCTCTGCACCTGTCTTTTATACGCCATCCCAAGCATGGTATGAGTAGAACTCATTTTGGAATATGTTAGCAAAAGATGGAAAGAAAACATTTAAAGGCAGAGTGTCTCAATTCTTCCATCCTGTTAGGGTTTAAATTAAAAATTAAAGAACGAATTAAAGCATACATGTGTTCCAGGAGTTTGGAGGAGCCTGATCCTTAGTTACTCTTTACAAGCTGTGGCTAGACCCTGCTGACTCAAACAGCAATGCTTATGAGCCTCTAGTGCCATCTGGTGGTAAGTTCTTAGAAACAGCTATTTTTATTCCTTACAATATTTCATTTCTCCTTAAAAGATTCCGGTAAGAAAAATATATGGGAAATGAATGAGGGGAGTAACCAGAAAACAGTGGTAATGGGAACCTCTGAACAGCATAAAATACAACTACTTTAAAACAAATTCACTAGATTTTAGTTCTCAAAGCATAGTCCCCAGATCAGTAGAATCAGCATTGCCTAGGAGCTCATTAGAAATGCATTTTATCAGCCCCTGCCTCAAACCTACAGAGTTAGAGATGAAGTGGTTAGGGCCCAGCAATTTGTGTTGTAGCAAGACTTGCAGGTGAGTCTGCTGGTGCATTCCTAACACTGAGAACTGTGTCTTGAAGCAACAAATCAGGTAGCTCTTCCTGATAAAAAATCCCACCTCTGTGTCCCCACAGCTCAACTCACAATCCTAAGAAGGGACAAGTGAGCAAAGACCTCTTCCTACCTCGCGGTGATGAGTGGGAGCTCCTGGCCACACCCCACCAACCAGAAGCTTACATTGTAGACCGGAGGGGATCCCACCACAGAGAGCGACTCTACCACATTTCCACCTGGGCGAGCTGTTCCAGAATCTGCTTGAGAAACTAGAGACCAAGGATCCGATCGTTAGCAAGCGACTCAAGATGGAAGGCCCCATGTGTGGAAAATCCCAACTGCAGATGCTGAGTTACTTAGATTTCAACATGCACTTAAAGCAAAGGCTCCTGTCTATCTGCCACCATGGAAAGCAAAGGAAGGGGAGGCAGGAGTCAGTTTCACACCAAAAGGAAAATGTAAGGTCATGATTTAGGGAGACAAAAACAAATTCCATAGCAAAGTTGACTAAGCCCCAACCCAGGCAAACATCCCTCCTCAGGCTGTTGGAGGCACCTTCACAGAGAGAACCCATTGTCGTGTGGACTGCAACCCCTTCCCTTCCTTCTTCCCTTTCCAAGGCCACTGGCAGCTCCAGGAATGTACAGCCAGTCCTCCTCAGGAACACTGAGCACACAGGCACGTAATGGGGGTATGTGAGTGTTCATCCACAGCAGGGAGTCAGGATGTGTGCAAGAAAAGTCCATGCTTTCAAACAGACTACTGTACAAATCCTGATTTTTCCACTACCATTAGGTAACCATTTGGCTACTCAACATAACCTCTCTGTCTCCTCATTTGTAAAGTGGGAATCATAACACATTAATCTTCATGGCAGGGAGACTTTAGTGAAATGGTGAAACTTAATGACCAGCACAATCTATTTTAATATCCTCTTCCCCTGGGTAAAGGATACCTTCTTCCCCAAGACTATACCATTGAGACAATGAACAGTTTAAAGGCAACATCCCCATACTTACTCAGCACAACACCAGGAACACAGTAGGTGCTCAATAAATGTTTATATCCTCAGCAGGATATAGAGTCACTGAAGGCTTGGCTCTGGTGTCCAGATTCCAATATCCCCCCATATCCCAGCTATGTTTTTTGGGACAAGACACTCCAACCCTCTTACTTTTGGTTCCTCAACTACAGAGTTGAGATAATAGGACCACTTCATGGGGTTCTGAGATCTAAATGAGAAGTAAATGGTAGGCACCACTAGATAAAAGGAACTTTCACAGAGAAGATTAGGTGAGAGAATATAAAGTATAAAGCTAATCAGATAAATCTCAATGAGCTTATGAATATTAGGCCCAATTGTATAGGGTTCGTCTTGCCTTTAAATAATCCTCAAAGCAAAGTAATTGCCAGCAGGGAAAGTGGGAAAGAGGCAGTTTGACCCAAGCTACCCCTTTCTTCCTGCCTCTTCTTCACGTCTCCCCTAGGTGGTTCCACATACTGGAGCATTTGACTGTTAAAAGACGGAGGCAGTGAGAAGGGGCTATGGGACCTGGGCTTCAGGGATTTGGAGAGCAGGAAAGAGTATCATCTAGTTCTGAATTTCCCAGTCACTGGGTTCAAGCACGTGAAACACTGATCCTCTCAGCACCTCGGGAATCTGGACAGCACTGGGGTCACCAGGCCCCAGCCAGTTGTCTTAGGCCCCAAGAAATCTGGGTGATTACTCCAGCACACCATGTGAATATTAGCATCATCCGAGTGGGCCATAACACGAACAGCCTTTGAGATAGTAACTCAATCTGATCCAGATGTCCCCAAAGCACTTAAACCACTGAAACAGGGAAGAGATGGAATTCTGAGAGGCACCTGGGTGGCTCAGTCAGTTGAGCATCTGACTCTTGATTTTGTCTAAAGTCATGATCTCTTGGTCATGAGATCAAGCCCTACATTAGGCCTCACCCTGCACCTTGGGCCTGCTTGAGGTTTGAGATTCTCTCCCCAACCCCACGCCCTCCCTAGCCCTCTCAAAAATAAATAAATAAATAAATAAATAATAAATAAATAAATAAATAAATAAATAAATAAATAAAGGATGGAATTTTGAGGGGTATCATGGAATGATGAGATTTCAGGGCTGAAAGCAAGTCCTCTTGCCACCCACCCCCATGCTCTCTGGCCCTCAGCTCTGCAGTTTTCAGGCAAAAGACTAAAAAGAGAAAGGTAAAGTAAGCAAAACTTAGAAGCCTGGGAGCCCCAAGAACACACCACACCATTCTGTCTTGGCCATGGGATTCTCCCCAACCAGGTGCACATCATATACTTGGCCAGCCTCGGTCGAACCCCTGACAAGCTCTTGGTCCCTAAGACCCATGGACAAGCAAAGCCAAGGGAGATCACTGTGCCTAAGAGATGTCAAAGAGGATTTAATGGAGAAAAGGGCCAGCCGGGCCTGAGCTCTGAATGGCAAGTAGGAGGAATCTGGATGGCAGAATGCAGGACAAGCCTGCTCTCATGAGGACATGGTTACTCTCCCCCTTTTATGGAGTCTGCCTTGAAGGGATAAATGAGACCTTTAGCCCACTTACAGGGCCAGATAGGACCTGGTTCCTTCCAGCAGTTGGCATGATAGATATTAACTCATAAGGAGGTGAAGAAATCCTGCTGGACTAATAATAGTGGTAATAGTTGCTTCTGTTTACTGAGCTCTTAAGCATGGTCCAGGACCAGTAAAGATTTCATTACATTATACTTCAGTTAGCTTCAGTAATTCCATGAAATAGTGCCCTGACTATACCCATTTTACAGCTGAGGAAACCAAGTCTTCTCAGCATGAAAGTGGTAAAATTGGGGTAAGAGCACAGAACCAAGAGCAAGCATTGGATAAACAGGGAAAAAAAAAAAGAAATAAGCTAGTGGTAAAATTGGGGTAAGAGCACAGAACCAAGAGCAAGCATTGGATAAACAGGAAAAAAAAGAAATAAGCTATAGGGAACAAAGGTGCACAATCCCAAACCCATCTTCTTTCCAGAACCAAGGCAGACAAGATGGGAAATCACATGTTCCCTCTGAATCAAAAGCAGCCCCTAGCAGAAAACTTTGAGGTTGGCATTTGACAGCCCGTTGACGAGAGCAGATTCGATACTCACCTGTGATATTTGTGTCCGCAATGATAATCTCATCCACATAGAACCCACTCGTCTTCTGAGACAGGGGGAGGAGGTCAATCCGATGAACCAGCACAGAGGCGTTTGCCAGAGGCAGCTGGGGATACTCAGGGTGATGCACACAAGACTTCCAGAGATCGGTACAAGTGAACTGCCAGCTGAAAAGCCCAAAGGGGAAATGGACCTCTCCATGTGCACCTGCAGCCCTTTCCTGAAGAGCCAAGTTCACAAACCTGTAGGCCTGGAGACTGTGAAGCCAGAAGAGATGCCCCAAGAAGCCCTGTACCCAAACAGTCCCGTGTGCCCCAGGGACAAGCCTCCCACCCCAGACAGGCTCAGCGCAGGCTGTGGTATCACATGAGTGAGTCACACTTCGAGGCAAACGTTCGTTCATGACACTCAAGGTCAGCAGCATTTTCAAATTACAAAGCAATTAGGTATCAGGCAGGTCATATCATTGGAAATAACCTCAGAGAAGATGGACATTCCTGGACTCACTCAGGTTTAAAACCACTTGCAAAACCCCTAACTGCCATGTGGAAAGAACACCAAATCAAGGGATCAAAGATGCAGGAGTTTTATTCCAGGGTCTTCGCTTATTCGCTGTATGAATTTTAGTAACTCACAAATGCTCTGGGTCCCAATTTTCCTCATCTGTACTGTCAAGCAATGGTCCCTAAAATATCTTCCAGGAGCACCTAGATGGCTCGGTCGAGCATCTAGGTTTTGCCTCAGGTCATGATCTCACAGTTTGAGTTCAAGCCCATGTCAGGCTCTATGCAGACAGTGCTTGGGATTCACTCTCTCTCTCTCCTGCCTCCCCCATTTATGCTCCCTCTCTCTCAAAAATAAACATGGAAAAAAATTTTTAATATCTGAGGCCCAAATTAAGAGATCGTCAGTACCTCACGTGGGTCCCTGGCCCCAAGAGACCTAATGATCCAGCTGGAAGAATTCCCACCACACCTCCCCATAGATTTTGTTACCTGTTGGGACTGGTCCTCGCAAGACTCCACTCACAGGTGGTGTTCTTCTTAAAGTTTTGGAAGTCAGTTGTGAAAACCACAGTCACCTTCAGGATGTTACTCGTGTGGCCTCTGTATGCAATGCATAACTATGGACATGAAGTACATGAGCTCTGTTAGTGCAAGCAGCAGCCATTCAAACAAGGAGTAGTGAGGGGAGTCCACCTCCCTAGGACCTTGCCTCATGTTGGGGGAGAGAGAGTCAGCCCAGGTCCTCTCCTCCCAGATTTTTAGTCTCAGTAGAAAGAGTCAGAATCAATTGTTATTTACTCCACAGAGTTATTAAATGCCTACCACTGTGCTAGACAGTTAGGATTTTAGAGCATCTCAATGAGAAAACCCCTATTCTGACCCAGTTACCTGTGCAACCTTGAACAAGTCACTTACCCTCTCTGAGCCTCAGTTCTTTAACTCTAACTCACTAGCATCCTTGGCTTCTGAGTTCTGAGTCTCCTGCCTGCAGGAGACTGTATAGCAGATTTTTCCACTGTTGACTTTTTGTTTGGACTGGATGATTCCTTTTTATGAGGGGGCTGTCCTGTCCATCGTGGGATGTTTAGTGACATCCTGAGAAACTAGCCACTGCATGCCAATAGCACTTCCCCATGTGTGACAACCAAGAATATCTCCATAATTCCCAGCCTTCCCAAAGGGAGCAAAATGCCCCTTTGGGAGCCTCTGCTGTAGAGGAGAAGCCAGAAGATGGCCCATCTGGTCCCAGCTCCCACTGCAGTTGCACTAAGAACCGACTGAAAGCCAACACCAATGGGAGACGGAGTTTTTTTTTAAGTTTACTTATTTATTTATTTAGAGAGAGAACTCATGTGCAAGTGGGAGAGGAGCAGAAAGAGAGGGGAGAGAGAGAATCCCAAGCAGGCTCTGCACTGTCAGCATGGAGACTGACACAGGGCTCGAACTCATGAATGGTGAGATCATGACCTGAGCCAAAACCAAGAGTCAGGCTCAACTGACTGAGCCACCCAGGTGCCTCTCAGAGATGGAATTTTTGAGTATCCAAGAATGATATGGTTTCAGGGCTGAAACAGAGTCCTCTTGCCTTCCACCCACAAGTATTGCTGTGGGTTCAGCCACCGCCTTGAGCTCACTGGGGGCCCAAAGAGCAAACAAGCTGCACTAGTTTATGAAAGATGGCAGAGCTTGACACGGAAGGATTGAATGAAGTTATTCAAGAACTGTGCTGGCCAGTCCATCAACAAACAAGTAACTATAAATAAGAGTAACTAGCATTAACTGGATCCTAACCACTACACACATTGGTAGATTATCTCATGCCATCTTCACCACAATTCTAGACACTGCTATGCCCATTTTATACAGGAGTAAACTAAGGCAAGACACTGAAAATATATGGGAGTGGGGGGGTAGAGTCAAAATTCAAAACCAGATAGTCTGGAGGCGCCTGTGTGGCTCAGCTGGTTAAGCATCCTACTGCAGCTCAGATCATGATCTCACCATTTGTCCAGCCCTGGGCTGACAGCTCAGAGCCTGGAACCTGCTAAGGATTCCGTGTGTCCCTCTCTTTCTGCCCCTCCCCTACTCATGCTGTCTCTCAAAAATAAACATTTTTTAAAATTTTTTAATAAAAACAAAAAATTATAAAACAAAATTGATGGTCTGTCTACAGAGTCTGTGCTCCTATTTAGCAAGGAAAGAAAATATTAGGGCATATAGAAACGTCCATAGGTCTCACAGCTAAGACAAAGGCATCTCCATGTAACAATTAATAAAGGACCACTTGAAACAGCAGCTAAGAAACCTGAACCTTCAGCCCAAAATACCTTGGGCAAATCATGGCAATCACTCCTTCATGCTCCTTCTTTGCCAGTCTCAACACCAGAGAATATCGCCAACTCCTTGCTACCCACCTCGCATGGAAGCCTGGCGGCTGCTACTTACATGTGGGTACTGATCTAGCCAGTAGGCCTTCTGGCCAGCTGGGGGTGTTAGGACAAGGTGTCCAGGCTGGTGGAGGCTGAATCTCCCACAGAAGGGCTCTGTTCCACTGGTGAGGTTCCCCTCAAAGCTGGAATCTTCTGGGCCTGGATGAAGATAAAATAGACAGACAGAGACAGCGAATAAGACACAGCTTCCTGACACGTGTAGAGGGTTGGGATGTGAGCACCATGACAGCAGCCCTTCAGCCCTCGGGTGACCTAGGCCAGGCTTGGGCTTGGAGGCTTGACAGCTCTTGCTGGAAGAACCCCACTCTGCCTGCCACAGAGCACCAAACATATATCACCATTTTCTGTGTGTACCAGGACATGAGAAACTGTTGAGAAGCAAAGAGACAAGGAGTGTTGAGTGTTGACTATCATTTAGTTCACCTTAGTATTTTAAAAACATGCCCCCTCACATTGTTAGAATTTGCTAGGATGACTATTTCATGTAACAGCTTTTTATTTGGACACAATTTGGGGCACCTGGGGGGCTTGGTCAGTTAAGCCTCAGACTCTCAGTTTCAGTTCCAATCACGTTCTTGCGGTTTTGTGAGTTTGAGGTTCACATCCGGCTCTGTGCTTAAAGTGCAGAGCCTGCTTGGGATTCTCTCTCTCTCTCTCCCGCTTTGTCTCTGGCCCTTCCCTGCTCACACTGTCTCTCTCTCTCTCAAAAATAAATTTTAAAAAATTTTTTTAATTAAAGATATGCTGTTTTAGGGATTTTGTTCCCTCATGTATGATTTGTCCTTCCCCCACTGTGCAGCATGGGTAATACTTAGCCCCCACGCCCACCCCAACAGCCTAGTGGGGAGTGCCTTCTCTTTCTCTGGCACCCACACCAAGCAACTTCCTCCCGCACATATAATCACTCTCTTAGCCACTCAGGGTCCAAATCCACTTTGCATATCTTTTCTTGACTCTGGTAGCAGGAAATGAAGATTGTCCCCATTTTACAGAAAGAGAGAGAGAGAAGGCCATGGTGGAGAAGAGGATCCACATTTGTTAAGCCAAGGACAGCACACCTTGTTCAAATCCAAGCCAGAGTAGGATGTTAGCCGAAAGGGGTTCCAGTTTGCATTTGACTGCAAGTAACTCCTGAATGGCTGCTTGAATCTGTTTTAAAAAAAGAAAAAAATTAAGCGTTTATGCAGTGGGCTTTAAAGACTGCCCTGTCCCCAGATCCCCCCACCTGTCATTACTGAAAGAAGGTTCCCACCTGATTGGCTGTGGCATTTGCAGGGATTGGCTGGCTGGAGACATTGTCCCAAGTAAGAAAGAAGTTCCCTCTGCCAGACACAGTCAGCATCTAAAACATCAAGAGTGTCAGGACTGAATGACATATGCTAATTGAGCCAAAGAAATTCAGGATGTATCTTCTCCACTTGCTATCTCCTTTTATTTATAATTTCAATTTTGTCTGAACTCACTATCATCTAGAAATACCTGGGAACCCAACGGTCATCACTGAATGAAAACATTCCCATGTCTATCCTCCTATCATTCGTGTCCTCCTTTGCTGTAGGGTGCCAGACTTAAATGTTCCCACTGAATGCCCCCCCATCGCTCTCTCCAGGGGGTGACCTGGTGGACAAGAGCAGTCACATGGCACACCACATGCTCTCAGAGGCATTTTTAGTCTCTGCTTTGCTTCTAGCATGTTCCCAGGTACATTATACTTTTGTTATGAAGGAAGATCTAACCTCTTATACCACTTGCTCTTTTATACTTCACTCTGTGGTTATTTGTGTACATGTATTAGACTGTAAGCTTTAAAATCAGAGTCCATATTGACTGGTCTTTGTATACCAAAAAGTGAACGACTGAAAATACATGGAGATTGTTCAACAAAAATTTGGGGCACAACTGAGACACCCAAAGACCTTGACCTTTGCAAAGTAGATGTAGAAAACACCATGTATGTGGAAATAGGACCTGATTCTGTAAAAGCAACTGGATCTTGTGTGTACACATATGTGCATGCATACATGAGTGTGTATGTTTGGAGGACCTTATCTTTACACTGGGGGATACGTGTCCAAGAGAGGATTTACCTGGAACTTAAATTGCTAAAACTAAGACTATGAGTAAAGTTACATTTACAATAAGACTTTGCATTTTTATTCTTAGATGTCTTCACGACCCTATTGGACAGATATCCTATCTCTTGGGCAGCAGAGTTATTACAACTCAAGTCTCCTGGCTCCCAGCTAGTGATCCTTCTACTAGGCAAGACTATTGCCCTTCCAGAGTTCAGCTCCTGACTCTAACCCCATGGGACAAGGAAGAGATACAAACCTGGATTTCTGGAAGTCTCTGGGCACGAATTCGGATCTGATGCTTCTCCCGGAGGTAAGTGTTGACCACTTCAGGGTTCAGCCAGGTGTTGTGGATCTGGACACCAATTCTCATCCCCCTGCTGGGGATTCTTCCACAATGCTCTGCTTCCAGATAGTACCTGGAACCACCAACCAGCTCCAACTTGCGAGTCTTCTGTTGCCAGGTCCCGTCATTTCCATTCTGCTCCCAGGCATCGAACCAGTTAGCAGTGCCCGCCCTGATGGAGGCCACTTTCACCTGTGACCCAATAAGCATGTCATGGTCAGAATTAGGAAGCTTATGGGCATTTTTTTTTCTCAAGTATCAAATGCCTGGACAGCTATGAATAGGATCTTTGGACTGGTCTGCTTTTCCAACAAGGTAGCTCAGTCACATTGGTGTCTGTGGTTGTATATGATTCTCCACTCCTCACTCTGTCTATTAAATTGTATTCAGAGGAGGCTGGATGGGCCATGTATAGAGCAGGAAGAGCCAACCTGATACCCTGGCTTTCCTTGATACTATGGATAAAGTAGTTCTAAGCCATTTGAGAAACCTAGAAGGACTTGAGCATATCAGAATCTATGATGTTTCTCTAGCCAACCAGCAAAGCAATTTCATCGAAGAATGTTAATTTGAGGGAGGAATGTGGTTGTCAATGGCACTAGTGAATTTTAGCTTTTTGTTAGAAACATTTTTTTTAGAGAGAGAGAGAGAGAGAGAGAGAGAGAGAGACGCATGATCCAGAAAGGGGCAGAGGTAGAGAAGGAGGGAGGAAGAGAAAGAGAGAGGGGGAGACAGAGGCAATCTTTTAAGTGGCTCCATGCCCAGTGCAGAGCCCAACACAAGGCTTGATCTCACAAACTGTGAAATCATGACCTGAGCTGAAATCAAGAGTTGGGCACAACTGGGGCACTTGGGTGGCTCAGTCAGTTAAGCGTCTGGCTTCAGCTCAGTTCATGATCTCACAGTTTGTGGGTTCCAGCCCTGGTCAGGCTCTGTGCTGACAGCTAGCTCAGAGCCTGCAGCCTGCTTCGGATTCTGTATCTACCTCTCTCTCTGACCCTCCCCTGCACACACTGTCTCTATCTCTCAAAAATAAATTAAAAACATTAAAAATTTTTAAGAAAAGAAGAGTTGGGTACAACTGACTCACCCAGGCATCCCAAGGAACTTTTCTTATTCTTCAAAGCTGATCAGGGAATTCCTAAATATGACTAGCTACATCTCCACCCAAAATCAGTGCAAAAGGCAAAGTTTTAGAATCAGACATATAGGAGTTTGAACCCTAAATGTGCCTCTTGTGACCCAAATGGCCCTGGATTGGCCACTTACAAACCTCAGTTTCCTTATCTGGAAAATGGAGATAAATATAATTAGCTCACAGAGATGCTGTGAAGATTAGAGACAAGATATATAAAGACGTCACTTAATGCCTGGCTTACAGTAAGTGCTCAGTGAATGTGCCAACACATTCAACCAAATTTATTTTCAACAATTAAAATCATGTCAATTAGATCTCAATTTTTTTAATTAACAAAAAATAAACCAATTCCTCCCACAAAACAGAATATTAAAATCCCTAGTTGCTTAGCAGCATGTTACAACAATTAGTAGAATAGGAGAGCTTTAGTTCACCCCCCTCCCGCCCCTCGCCCCAGGAGTGAAGGACTGGGGATAAGAAAAAGGAAAGTAAGAGAAAAGGGAATACCTTGGTCCTGGGGTCCTCTGACTGACTGATGTACAGGGAAGCTTGGTCATCAGCCTGGATCCAGAAAGTGTAATTATTTGTCTCTGGAGCCACAAAGAACCCACTGAGCCGTGCTCTGGAAAGCAGAGAAACACAGAAAAGAGAGAGGAGCCAAGGTCCGAATCACTGACCCAGCAAATGGGTGCCCTTGTACTTTATTTTTCTTTATGGCGATGAGAAAGAAACTCTTGATTCCTGTGCCATGGGAGTGGCCAGAGGACTCTGAACAACTATTCCTGTAGCACATGCTAGTCATTCTCTCAATGCATCTCATCGCCATGGTCATGGTACCTTCGCAGTCACGTGTCTTTGGGAAAGTTGTAGGTACAGCACAGGGTTGTCTGGAGGCTTAGCTGAGAGCATTTACTAACAGCCAGTACATGGTAGGATCTCAATCAACAGAAATATTATTCCTCTTGTTAGAAATAAAGAGATCACCAAACAGAATTTTCTCTGACTTGTTCTAGAACCTTGGCTTCTTGTCTCCTACTCCAATATATCATACTTCATGAGGTATGTTAGATCACCTCTCTGACTCAAGTCAGTTTTAGCTACATCACGTGTGCATATGCATAGCTGTTAAGTGTAAGTGGACAATCACAAATTAGCAAATGTGTTTCCTGCCAAATAAACTTACTTTACTTGTGGACAACACTTTGCAGTTCTTTATGAAGGGAGTAGAGTGATAGGCTTTAAAAAAAAAAAAAGCCCCAAATAATATTAAGAGAGACTTCTATTTTATCTCCCTCATGATGGATATCAACACTTCACAGAATCAGGTGTTTATATAAGGTTCTACAGACTGGTGTGTCTCTTTAAAATTTAATATTCCTATCAGTGAAGAAGGATGTGTGCATAATGCAGAATAGGTGGACTTATAGAGAAATAACAAGACTTGAAATCAGAAAGAAAAAAAGAGCTTAGTTCTGCTACTTGATAATTGTGTAACATTAGATAATTTTCCAACATTAGAAAAACATTTTATCTATCAGAGACGATAGCTCCTCAAATAGGAGGAGGTCTTTCCCAAAGACGTATAAATACATCTCAGTTGTGGCGTCTCATGAACTAACTTGTCTTTGAAGACCTGGTACATAATAATAAGTCAATATACATTGGTTGAACTGAATAAGGAGATCAGGAGACACGCTGGATACACTGAGGAATGTGAGGACACGCTGTCTTGCCTTGCTCTGTTGGCTGTATGTGTGCATGACAAGACTGGTCATTCCTCAAGATAACAACCTTGCTCTTGACCTTCTTTTGTTGTTGTTAATGTTTATTCATTTTATAGAGAGAGACAGAGAGACAGAGAGCGAGTGGGGAGGGGCAGAGAGAGGAGGAGACACAGAATCTGAAGCAGGTTCCAGACTCTGGGTTGTCAGCACAGAGGCTGATGTGGGGCTCAAACTCACAAACCGTGAGATCACGACCTGAGCCAAAGTCAGAGGCTTCATCGATGAGCCACCAAAGCTCCCCTTGACCTTCTAAACCTCTCTGAACACAATGTTGTGTTTAATGTAGGTTTCCAGTACCTATAAATAATTTTTAATTGTTTGAAGGTTTATTAACTAAATGTTATCTCACAAAAAGAGGGGGGATTTGCCCTGAGTTCACCAGATACCTCAGTACCCAAAGAGTATTTTTCTAATTAAAAATATTAAGGCACACAGAAAAAAGTCCATTGAATGTGTCAACAATTCAATTAAAACACATACCTATAGCTTTGAAGAAGGTTGCAGGCAATCTTATGAAACACTTAAAATATTTAACCATATTTTTTTAATGTTTAAAATAAACTCTAGTGACCTTAAGAATTAGATACAGATATGCTAAGAAAATGATTAAACTGGGGCGCCTGGGTGGGTCAGTCTGTTGAGCATCCGACTTCAGCTAAGATTATGATCTTGCAGTTCGTGCGTTCGAGCCCCGTGTCAGGCTCTGTGCTGACAGCTCAGAGCCAGGAGCCTGCTTCGGATTCTGTGTCTCCCTCTCTCTCTGCCCCTCCCAGGCTCATGCTTGCTTGCATTCATTCTTGTTTATTCTCTCTCTCTCTCTCAAAAGTAAATAAACAATTAAAAAATTTATAAAAAAAAAAGAAAACGATTAAACTATCTCAATAAATACCAAGAATATTTTCTGAAAATTGTTTTGAAAATCACTGCTCTAAAGTTCCATCAATATAATTTATCAATTAATAAATATGCCAATTTAATTTAAAATTTTTGAATTATAAAGAAATGAAGGACAGAGAATGGAAAGAGTTACTCTGGCTTCTGGCTCCTCAACATGGGAAAGAGACATTCCCTGCAGGTGGTACACAGAGTCAAAATGTTCTTTTGTATTTTGAGGTGGTCCTGACTCTTTCCTTAACACTCGTCCACACACTGAATATAGCTGAAAGGTGTTCCTTTGAACATTATTGATGCTTCTAAAAAACTATGATAAAGGGGTATCATTATGTGCCACAAGGGATCACAACAATTGTCACTTTAAAACTATACATTAGTGGTTAAATACCCAGTTAGTAAGGCTTCTGGCACAAGAGACTATTCTGTTCACAGATCTTCTTTCCTACTTGGCTTCTTTGATGTCTGAGATTCCCTGAACAGGGAACAAAGTCTTTCATTCCACAACTGAGTTGAAATTTAAAATGGCCAAATCCTTGGAGGAAGTCATGGACTGGCTGGAATTCACATTCAAGGGTCATGACCAATCTCTTTCAGAGGAGATTTAAAAGAAAAGCAATCCGTCACACCATAAGGATCCATCTCTCTATACGTACACTGAGGACACACCAAGGAAATTGTGTCTAAGCAATTCTCAACTTCTTAGATTTTTAAGACCACGATAGAAAACTAGACATTTTGTCCAGGTCCTTGAAGTGATTGAAAATACTCAGAGCAACACTCACAGGAATACCATAATCATATTGCCATCACCACTACAGAAAACAAAGCCCATAATAGCTTCCTCGGCTGGGTTGACCTTCAGCACTGACTGGCTGTTCCAGTAGAAATGCTTGCTCTCCAGCCTTTGCTCCCTCATATGACCAAAAGGCATAGGCTTGCTTCTTTCTTTGGCATCAGCCAGATGTTGGTTTCATGTCTTAGCCACATACCTACACCAAGTTTTACCCTGCTCTCATCCATGTCTCCTGGCTTACCCAGCTCAATATTCCAATTACTAGTCCTATACAAAGTGGACTATAAACGGACTTGTAGAAAATATAAATCTTACCTATTAATCAAAATTCAGCATGTACCTATAAAAGACTTGCAGTGCACTAGCATGACCAACACCAGTTGAGAATATTGGTCAAACTGTTGTTGAGTTGGTGGCTGGTAGAAGTTTTCCCCTGAAAACCTCATTGCTTCCAGGTCTCACCTAGGTTAGTAAAGATACTTTTGATATCAACTCCCACTTTTCCTACAACATACCTGAAGGGTTGCCCTTCTTTTGACCAAAATCCAAATGGAGAACTGGCATTAGGGACGATCTGCCACCAGTACCCAGAAGTGGCTGCAGTCAGATCCAAGCCCTCAGCTGCATCTCCAACTTCAAAAAGCAGCCCTCGATTGCCTGTAAGACATGCATACCTCATAAACACCGGAGGGCATTCATCCTCCATTTGAGGAACTTCTTTATCTCAGATAATAGAGTGAAGATGATCCAGATACCATCTACAAAGATGAGTCAACTGAGACCCAGATGTTGTAGTCATGTGAGAGGTTCCATACATAACACAAATGTTCTAGAAAGCAGAAAATATTGCTTGGTGTAGGATTTAGCCTCTTGGAAAGATACACTGGATAAAAAACAGCAAGGGGAAATGATTTCAGGAGACCAGAGACAAGTAGGGAGCCCTTTTTAATGGGAGTGTCAGGGAAAGAGAAGCCAGTCCTGGGGAGAATTGACAGAGCGAACAAATGCTGTGATGGAGTACAGGAGGACAACATGATCATGGCCTCTGACTGTACTCAGGAATGAATTTCAGTTTTTAAGGTCCAGTTAAACTTTACTATTCCCTACAACTTTGTTCTCAGAAAATTGTCAGTCCTTAGATTTGGTCATGTCATGGTCCCAGTTGTGGACTCACACATTGAACATGCACTCTTATACCATGGTATTTTTAATGATATTTTACTTATTAATTTGTATTTTATATTAAGCAAACCCTGACACCAAAGTCACGTGTACAATCACTATTGCATACCAACTTGGACCGAGGGTGCTGCTATGGAATCCTACATGTGCAGATTCAGCTTCCAGCTTCGCCACTTACTAGACTTGTAGCTTTGAGCAAACTGCTTAATGCCTTCATTCTCTCATGCATCAAAATGGGCTCAATAATAGAGATAATGCACTAAAGACTAAGGGAGATTGAATTATATGTCAACTGTATCTCAATAAAGCTGAGAGGAAAAGGAGTCATTTTGATAATTCTGGCAAAAAAAAAGGACTTAAAATATATATACAAAAGACCCTGAAATGTTGTAAATAGCCCATAAAGGATAGCTGGGGTAATTATTATTTTAAACTACTACTGTTGTACTTTTGTTCCATGTTAAATTAAAAAAAAAAATAGGAAATAGAAAAGGAACAAGCAGAAAAATCAGAGCATATTTAATCTAGTACTTAGATTCCCAAATAACTGTCATGATGCCTGCCCTGTGCCTGGAAAGATGTTCTGGGCATCCCTGGCCTCCACTCAGGAGAGACCAGCTGCACCAGCACCACCATCCTGGCTGAAACAGCCAACTGCTGCCCAATGTGTCCTGGGGACCATGGAGAACCACTGTTTTACATAGTAAGTTGCCCTACTTTCATAGAAGAAACTTCAAAAGGTCTTCATAAAGGACATTAACTCCCAAGAACAGCTGCATTCAGGAAATTATCCTGCCACTACCCGAGCAGCTAAAGCAGGAAGCACTGAACAAGGAAGGGCTCTCCATTTCCAACAGGAAACACACATTCTCTCCAGCACTTGCTTCAGTAGTTTTGTTTCCTTGGATGAGAGCTCTCTCTCCCATAGTACAAACGGCAGATCTGGGATCTGGAGAAAGCTCAAGCCAAAGCTTTTGCATGCATTTTCACACCCAAACAGCCTTTCTTTAGAAAGGTTTCTCCCCCTGCTGGGTTCCTTTCCCTGTAAGTGCGGAGCTTCTGGAGTTGAGCTCACTGCCTGTAGTTCAACCATGAAGTCAGCCCCTTGTGGGGCAGGGAAGGAATACAGACTTGCAGCGTGTGGTTCCAGGCTACGTAACACACCAACTGCCCCTAATCCCTAACTATGCTGGAGCGTGCAGTCCTCATGCTCACCAGAAAAGCATTCCAGGGGTGCACTTTTAAGCTGCAGCCCTGAGGTGGAAGCTTTAAGCAGAAAAGAACAAGTAGAACCTGCCACCTTGCCTCCCAGTTTCTGCCCGCTTCAGGCATAAACCTGAGGCAAAGCCATGATACAGCTCTACTTTGCAAAGAAGCAAACAGCATGTAAATGCACCGCACTCTGCCCCGCTCCGTGGCCTTGTCCAGGGCTGCTCTTATGGGCACCGGAGAGGGCACGCTAATGCTCTGGTCTTCTTAGCCAATGGGCTCACAGCTGACCCACGGTATGGAGGAAGACAGCTTAGGGCTTTCCACCAGGAGCCATGGCAATGTCTTGATTCCAGTTATACTTTCTGCCTCAGGTCTCCCCTGAACCCATCCATCTGGTTGAGGCCAGAGTGCACTGTCACAAAACATCGGAACAAAGGCAAAAACCTCTCTGAAAGGAGAGTCCTCACCATGCTATTACAGGCCCAGAGCTCACTGAGCAAACCAGTCAAATGAGAGCAAACCAGAACAAACACTCCTTTCTACTTCCCGGCCCCTCATGAGGTGACTGGAAGCCACTGACCAACTTCCTTACCCGCCTGAGGAGCAGTGAGTCTCGCACCTTTTCCTGGAGCCCGAGTGGTGCACTCAATCTTCCTGGGAGACACGTGTCTAATATCACACGGAATGCCTAGGGAAAAATTGTTTAGTTAGATAAATGGAGAGAGAGAGAGAAAGCAAGAGAGGTATATAGGTGTGAGGCAGAACAGCCTGAAGTAGACAGGCTCCTATTCTAAGGTAATGATGTGGATGTGAGTGATATAGCAAAAGTCGTCCTCCCCAAATGAAGGCCAGGAAAGGGAGAGTGCAGGGCGAGAAGCATAGGTCAGCTTCTAGTAATCAGAAAGAAAACAAGGCAGTACAGTGCCATTCACTGAGAATGTACCAAGCCTCAGCTGAGCGTGGAAGGGGAAGGGTGACGTGAGACTGTGAGGACGTTTTCCTGCATCCTTGGTGTCACCAGTCAGAAGAACCTCCCACCTGTCAGAACAGAAGGTTCTAGATGGGTACCACCAAATGATTTACCTAGAGGGAATTCCAGAACAATCTGCATAGCAAATGCCTACCCACTCCAGGTTATCAAGAAGGCTAAGGAGAAGGGTGGGACGGGGTGGCCTTTCAGTAGGAGTGGACCTTTCTGAAGACAGAGTTGTAACTTTCCCTTCTCTTCATTTCCCAGATGAGGACATCCCAGGGAATGACCCATGAATTTTTTATTTTAGTTTTTATTTTATTGTTTATTTAAATCCAAGTTAGTTAACATGTAATGTAATAATGATTTCAAGAATAGAATTTAGTGATTTACCACTTACTTATAATGCCCAGTGCTCGTCCCAACAAGTGTCCCTCTTAATGCCCATCGTCCATTTAGCCCATCCCCCCACCACCTCTCCAGCAACCCCCAGTTTGTTCTCTGTACTTTAGAGTCTCTTATGGCTTATCTCCTACTCAGTTTTTATCTTATGTTTGCTTCCCTTCCCTGATGTTCATCTGTTTTCTTAAATTCCATATATGAGTGAAATCATATATTTGTCTTTCTCTGACTTGTTTCACTTAGCATGATATGCTATACTTCTACCCATGTTGTTATAAATGGCAAGATTTCACTCTTTTTTATTGCCAAGTGACAGTCCTGTGTGTGTGCATGTGCATGCATACACTGTTTTCCAGAGTGGCTGCACCAGTTTGGGAATGGCCCATAATTAGGAGTGTGGCCACAGACTGTTCCCACAGGACCACAATCCCACTTGTCCCAACCAAACAAGTAACATACCTTAGGGCAGGGTGGCGTGAGGAGTCAGAAGAGGCAAAAATTTCTTCTCCCCCACTCACTCCATGCCTTAAGAGATGCATAATCTCCTATGGAATTTAAAATTATGAACTATTTTCAGCCATTTCAACTTAGTTACCTGCAATGGTAACCTGGGCAGGATTGCCAAAGAAGTCTCCTGTAATTATAATGTCTGTTCCTCCCCCCAGGCTCCCGGATTCTGGAAACACAGAGAGTATTTCTACAAATGAAAAAAAAAAATTAAGCTTCTGAATATAGACCTGAATATACAATATGGAATGTGACCCAGGTAATAATAATAGGTTATTAATAATGTATTCCTTACTTTAACTTTCTAAGACCAGTAATGGTTGGAATTTGTTCTAGTAATAGTCACTTAAAATACATATAATAAGGACTCATCTATAACAATATGTATAATACATATAATACAGGACCAATATTTGAAAGGAAGGGGAGATACAGTCACTTGTGCTATTAGCAGAAATCCCTACATACCATGATGCTTTCTTAGGAAACCTGTCACCAGATCTCAAGGACTCCATTTACAAGTCACAGAACAGTAGGCTATATGTTATGGAGGAATCAACTTTGGATACACCAGGCAAAGCCTTGGCTCACCTGTAGGAGTCTGCAGTTTGCTCTAAACAAGAGAATAAATCCCACCTTCAGGAACCTTACCCTCCTTCCCATCCCACATGCTCCTCTGCCTGTGTGTACTCACCACCTCAAATGCGTTCTTCCATGCTGCCTGACTGCTTCAGAACCCCACTGTCATATGTCACATATCCCCCAGAACGTAAGACTTTCTCATCCTTTCCTTTCCTATGATCCAACCTCGACCATTCTAAGTTCTGTTCCCTCAAGGGAAAGAGGAGTTGTCTTCAACAAACTGAAGATATAAAAAAGCTAATCATGAATGGTTATGGATATTATCAGGGCATTTCTGATATAAGCTCCTGCCTATGAAACAGTATAATTATGACATGCTGGGCTATTACAATTAGAGTACATGAAAATGCAGAGGGGAGGATTGGGAGGGTTTGGTGGAATAGAAAGAAGTTTTTAGAAATGATCCGTGAGCTGAATCTTAAAGCATGAATTAAAACTGGCCAAGTGAAAGAGAGAAAGAAGACAAAGGATATTTTAAGTAAAGCAAATGATAGCCTGTGTGGAGAGAGATTTCATTTAAAGTCCATTTTTGTGATGCTGGAATGGGAAAGACAGAGCAAGAGAAGCAGATGAAGGAAAGTTGTACCTGAATACGTCTGGTACAGGAAAAGCTCCTGTTTAGCGCTGACCAGCCATGCATTCTTGTGAACCATGGACCTTCCAAGACAAAGTTTTGTTTTAGGTGAAAAAAGCATTTGAGATTGCATTTTTTAAATTGGCTCCCTAAAAGGAAAATTATGAACCAACCTATCCTGATCTTTATTTTTTTTAAGTGAATAAATAAATTTATTAATTACTGATAGGTATGAAATTGATCTATAAAGGAACCAAATCCTTGATCTTAATCTCATCATGTCTGTCCTCTAAGGCTTATATGGAGACAGTATATTTGTTTAAATATGAGTAATATTATTTATCAAGCACCTCGTACATTCCAGTCATGGTTTTTGACACCAAGGGTATAGCAGTAAATTAATCAAATCTCTAGTCTAATAGAACTTACATCCTGGATAGCAGTAGACAACAAACAAACACACAAGCCAACTATATAGTATACGAGATGGTGGTCAGAACTACTGGGGAAAATAAAAAAGGTCAGGTAGATGGGGAGTGACAATTTGAAAACATTATGACTTAAATTAAAGTGGCAAGGAAAGTCCTCACTGAGAAAATAGACACCTGAACCAAGACCTACTGGAGGCAAAGGTAAAGGAGTCAGCCATACAGATATTTGATAGAAGAGCATTCTAGACAGAATATTCTTATGCAGCACCAGTCCTCCAGTTAGCATGACACAGCAAGAGTTTCAATTTTCCAGTAATTATTAAAAGCAAATAAGTGAGTAGAAGAAGAGGACACCTGCAAAGCAATTAGGAAGTCAGATATGTACATCATTATGTAGACATTAGTGTTTGCTTTGAACAAGAGCAAGTCATATAGAAGCTTGTTTTCATAGGATTCTTCTGGCTACTATATTGATGTTAGACTATAGACAAAAAAAACGAGGATCAATGTAGAATGCTTTTGCAATAATCTAGGTGGTAAATTGGGTGAAGAGAATATGTAGCAGGTGAAAAGTGGTGTAATTTTAATTATATCTTAAAAGTAGAGCAAATAGTATTTCCTGCTGCATTGACATTTGAGGGGGGGAAGACTTAGGGATGACTACAAAGTTTTTGGACTGAGGAACAAAAGAGTAGAATTATGATTAATGAACACAGGAGAAGTTTTATTATTGTGTGTGGGGGGGTAATGGATGAGTTTTGTTTTTTAAAAAATTTGAAGTCATAATTTTCAAGATGTTCATTAAGAGGCTACCTTTTATGTAGGAAATGGATGATTAAGTCTTTGGTGTTGTAAAAGCAACTTCATTTAAACATAACCACCCCCACCACCAAAAAAAGAAGAGGAAAAAAAAGTAAAGAAAATAATAAGGGAAAAACCCAAGACACACTTCCTATGGGAAAAAAAAAAAACAGCATGTAATTTCTGTCCTTGACAGAATGTATTAAATAAGCAAACACCCCAACAAGGAAAACAAGTACTACAATGTAAAAGTATTAAAAAAAGAAAACCCTCTCACATGCATAAATGAAAGATTGCATACAAAGAACTCACATCTTTTCAAGCTTCAATAGTAAATATTCTGCTACTATATATTAAATACTGCATGGTTTGCCCAAGCTAAGATGAAACCACATCATGAATCAATTAGCATTTTGCATTTTCTTTCATTATCTACTCAAAGTCATGCCTACTGCACCTCTAAACATTT
>NC_043706.1:48009519-48053334 GCF_006229205.1 Suricata suricatta
ACATTGATTTTGTATCCTGCAACTTTACTGAATTCATTAATCAGTTCTAGGCGGCTTCTGGTGGAGTCAATTGGGTTTTCCATGTAGAGTATGATGTCATCTGCAAAAAGTGAAAGTTTGACTTCTTCTTTGCCAATTCTGATGCCTTTTATCTCCTTTTGTTGTCTGATTGCTGATGCTAGGACTTCCAACACTATGTTAAACAGCAGTGGTGAGAGTGGACACCGCTGTCGTGTAAAGGGTATTGTATTTTGTCAAATGCTTTTTCTGCATCTATTGACAGAATCATATGGTTTTTATCTTTTCTTTTGTTAATGTGATGGATCACATTGATGGATTTGTGAATACTGAACCAACCCTATAACCCAGGAATGAATCCCACTTAAAAAGAATTATCCATCATGATCATGTGCTGTTGAATTCAATTTGCTAGTATCTTGTTGAGTATTTTTGCATCTGTATTCATTAAGGATATTGGTCTGTAGTTCTCTTTTTTGGTTGGGTCTCTGTCTGGTTTGGGGATCAAGGTGATGCTGGCTTCATAAAATGAGTTTGGAAGTTTTCCTTCTATTTCTATTTTTTGGAATAGTTTGAGAAGAATGGGTATGAGCTCTGCTTTAAATGTCTGGTAGAATTCCCCTGGGAAGCCATCTGGCCCTGGGCTCTTATTCGTTGGAAGATTTTTGATAATGGATTCGATTTCTTCACTGGTAATTGGTCTATTCATGCTTTCTATCTCTTCCTGTTTGAGTTTTGGCAGTGCATGTGCATTTAGGAATTTGTCCATTTCTTCTGTGTTGTCCGGTTTGTTGTCTCCTGATCTTTAAAACAGCTTAGCTACCAGCTCCCTTTGATGAACAGAGAATGATACAATGAGGCAAAGGGTGTTCTGTGATTCAGAAAGTTTTTGTATGGCAATGGTAACTCCTACGTCACAGTGTCATAAGCATTAAATAGAATGAGGATGAGAGAGGGCCTGGTAAGGAGTTGGCCTATGGTAGATACGCAATAGACGTGTTATTCCTTCCTGAATTTGAGAGAAAAAGAGAGCCTCCATATCTGGGGCTATGTGACTGCAGGTGATATGTCCCTATCACCACAATGAGATCAGTATCAGCTAGATGGTACACTTTTAAAGAAAATCCCTGACAAATTATATCATTTCAGAACATTAGGTAAGGCATGCAGGAATCATTCAGAATCATAATTTACTCTTTGAAGCTCTATGAAATTTGGATCCCTTCCATCTTGAAGAAGGCATTTCCTGGAATGGTACAATGCATTTCATGGAACTATATTCTGTTTTAAATTTACAGTATTATGAGATTACTTAAGACATAATTCCCAAAATTTTGTGCCATCAACCTATTGAAACATTACATCACCTCAAGATGAATGTGTAAGACACAATTGTATTCACCTAAGTAAAAGAAACCAAGTAGGTACATGGGATACTAATCTGTCTGGAGTTTTCCATCATAAAAGTTTCAAAAAGTAAGCAAAACAAAGAGATGGATAATAGAAGATGACAATAAATCTGCTTACTCCTAGTTACTTACTTTCCTTTGTTAAATACTGAGAAACTAACATTCTGGGAGCCTGTAACAAAAAGAAAGAGACATTAACACAGGAGTCTGCACCAGACCATTGATACCATAAACCCAAGGACTCCAGGGGTCACCAAGTGACTTCCTAAACCTGTAATTACATTAACAGTACCCCAAATAAACACCTCCCAGACTTAGTACCATCAGCATGGACTTCCAACAATAAAGGATAAATGTAGCACAAAGCAGATAAGTATTACAGCAGGCTTACAGTTAGAATAAACATGGTAAACCCAGCTCTACTGCAATTTTTCTCACCTATAAAGGGAAAGTAATTCTACCAGCCTCACCAACCCACTTATTGTAAGAATTAAATTAGTTTCTACTTAAACTGTTCCATATACCCTTTTAAGGAGTTCTCAATAGATGGTAGTTAACGATTTTCATGCCTGTGAGAAGCATTCTTGAAATAGTATTTTTCTGATACAGAAAACAAAACAGATAAGACTTTAAACTTATGCCACTTCTTGAACAGACCAATGTAGTCGCCTTCCACACGGCACTGCAGGGTCCCAAAACCATGGTCTTCCTGAAGAGGATAGCTAGAAGGAGAACCAGAACCTGAGGTGAGAATCACCAGACAACTCCATTCAGAAGTTCGGACTCTTTAGCCAGGAAGTAAAAAATTTAAAAAAGATCAGTTGGCCAGCACAAATTGGTAAATACCAAAGGCATAATGACTTTATGAGAGCAAATACTAGAATAGTACTAACTAGAGTTCTTGTCAATATGTAGGCTAGTAGTTAAGCATGCAGCACAGGAGACAAAATTTAACTTGCTCCTAACCTCTTTTCAGACTTCTCCATTATTTCCAAAACCTTTACAACAAAGACAGCAAAACTTTTAAATGATCACTGGGGCACCTGGGTGGCTCAGTCGTTTAAGGGTCCGACTTCAGCTCAGCTTGTGAGTTCGAGCCCTGCGTTGGGTTCTGTGAGGACAGCTCAGAGCCTGGAGCCTGCTTTGGATTCTCTCTACCCCTCCCCCGCTTGCTTGTGTTTTTCTCTCTCAAAACTAAACATTAAAATTTTTTTAATTCTTTTAAAAAATAAATAAGAGAAAAAAATCTATTATCAAGTGTGAACCCAAAAAAGGACAATCTGAGCAAACAAACTGAAGATACCAGGAAGAAACCACATTATAGAATTTGGCTCTACAAAAATGCCAGTCCTAAAAAAACTAAGCCATAGAGTAGAATTCTTATGATGACCTCAAGAGAAGGTTAATCTACTCAGTCCAGAGGGAAGTGAAAATCCAGTGAAATACTGGTTAGCTAAACTATAAGTATGTAAACACTCAGGTCAAAAATTGTCATTGGGGAGCACCTGGGTGGCTCAATTGGTTAAACATCCAGCTTTGGCTCAGGTCATGATCTTGCCGTTTATGAGTTTAAGCTGTGTGTCAACACAGAGCCTGAAGCCAGCTTTAGATTCTAGGTCTCGTTCTCTCTCTGCCCCTTCCCCCAACTCGCTCTCACTCGCTTTCTCTCAATAATAAACATTTTAGAAAAACTATCATTTTAACAGGTAAACAAATTTTTGTTTTGTTTCATTTTCCCCCTTCAGTTAGTCATTATAGTATAGTGGTAAAGACTATGAACATGGAGGGGTGCCTGGGTGGGTGGCTCAGTCAGTTTCCACATCTGACTTTGACTCAGGTCATGATCTCGCAGTTTCTGAGTTCGGGCCTCATGCTTGGTTCTGCACTGAGAGCTCCCAGCCTGGAGCCTGCTTCAGATTCTGTATCTCCCTCTCTGTCTGCCCTTCTCTACTCATATGGTTTCTCTTTCTTAAAAATAAACAAAGAAAATTTAAGAACAAAAAAAAGAGCATGAACTTGGAGGCTGGCTAGTTAGACCAGGCACTCATTCCAGTTCTGCCACTTCCTCAAGGCTTTGGGCAAATTATTTGATCTCTCTGTGCCTCAGTCTCAGTTTCCTCATCTATAAGGTGGGACTAATCACCATATGTACAAGGATACTGAGTCACTTCAATATAAAAGTGTCAAAGCAGGGCCTGGCCCATAAGGAGTACATAGTATTAGCTATTTGTTTTCAAGAAAGGTTTCAGAATCCACTTCAATTCACACTTTGAATCAATTACCATGTATCTTCCAGTAAATCTAAAGATAAGGTAGTCAGCCCTTATGGGTGATCTATATTTTTTTTTAAATGGTGGGGGAGGGGAATCGTGTGTGTGGAGCGCCTGGGTGGCTCTCCAAGATTTGGGCTGATCGGACTCCTGCTTTGGACTCAGGCCATGATCTCACAGATGGGAAGATGGAGCCCTGAGTAGGGCTTTGCACTGGGTGTGGAGCCTGCCTAAGATTCCCCCACTCCCTCTCCCTCTACCCCTCTTCTGTTCACGTTCTCACTCTCTCTAAAAAAACAAAACTGTATGTGAAACCCATGTGGAAGAACCTAAAAGCATGTATGTAGGCAGACACTCACCGGCTTCCTGTCTGCCTGTTTACAAGAGAACAGGCTGTGACCCACTTGTCTCCTTGAGCTTCCAAGATCAATGGGCTGGATAAAAAGTAAGAGAAAAAAGACAAGAGGCAATAGTGGAAGACTCCCAGTAAAAATTCCTAGAAAAACTCAGAGGAAACAGTGTTATGAGCCTTTTTCTCTGGATTTAAGGGTCATCACTACAGGTGGCCAAAACCTGTCCCCTGAGATGTTGAATCACCTCTCAGCCTGAAGGTAAGCGTGCATAGCACTGTTTCATGATTCGCACTTTCACACTGTAGAAACTACATTTCCCTTCCCCCGCCAAATCTTCATCATCTCCACATTGTCTACATCGAGACTACACAGAACTACTGTAGAGTCAATGCCTTCATTCCCCCTTTCAAATGCTGTATCCCTGACCAAGGCTGACATGGGACCAAGCAGTGAATGTGGCATATTATTAAGGATGCACTTGGAGCTTCTATCCTCCACAGAAAGAGTCATTTCCTTTCAAGACGAGTTAACCAGAAATATACTTAATGCCAAAAATTTAGATCTGGAAAGTAGCCAGATCAGGTTCTCTTCAGCTACGGCAGAATCACAGAGATAAAGCAGAATCACAGATATATGACATAATAGAGAATGATACCCTCATCCTTTCCAGGAATACAAGGAAAACTAGATACAAGTATATAGAATCCGCTCAGCTATAGTAAGACCATGTTTCTTCTACCTTATCAATCCTAGCTGTAACCACTTCAGATGCTGCAAAATCACAGTTCCTTAAAGCTTCCCCCAAACAACTTCAACACACTCCCTCTTATTCTCTTCTTTCCCTAGCACCCATGATTTTAATAGCACCACTTTCCATTATAAAGTCATGTTGGCCATTCTCATCATTCCCAGAAAAAGAGTAAAACTCCATGGCTCTCAGGACCTTCTCCCACATTTTCCTCTGATCACACTAACAGAATTCCTAAATGGGCAAATGGATACCAACCCAACAAGGAAGTTCTAATGGTCTTTTGGGTTTATGCTTCATTTTATTTAAAAAAAAATTATTTCAGCCTGAGAGACAGGAAGAGAAAGGGAAGAATCAAAAAAGAAAACCCACAGATGCAGTTACAGCACAATTCACACTGAGCCCAGAGTGACTAGTTGTCAGTAAATAAATGGACCAACTTAATCGACCAGTTGCAATTACATTAACAAAGTTTGCTGAAGCCCAGCTCACCAGGGACCATAAACTGCAAACAGGAAAACAGCAATTCTGTGCCAACTGCTCAGAATTTATTGCCATCGGGGAAGCTGGTGTCAGGAAACAATCCAACATACTTGTAACTAGTTGAATACAGCAACTAACACAGGCTTACCTATCAATGTACTCGGCATCAAAATCAAAGGTTTCTGATGTTCCAGTGATAAGCCAGCCATACACATGTATTAGTTTTCCTGTTTTAAGAAAATTTTTGAAATGTAATACACTTAGTTCATACTGTAAATAACAAATTATTTCTTTTTGGTGCCATCTATTGATACAAACAAACTGGTCATGACTCAGAATATTAGTGCTTTTTTACAAACTGTACAACAGGAAAGGAGCCCCACCTATGATCCAACGATCAATATTACACATTAAAAAGCCTAAAATAATTATTGAAACCCAGAGTTAATCAGCTATGCATGGAGCACAGAAGCAGGAACAGGTCTTCCTCCCTGTTCTATTTAGCCTGAGGCTTTCCGGAGAAAAAGCCCATTTCCACACACTGACTTGTTCTATCCTCTTGGATAAGTGTAAATCATCACCTACCAGGGATTTAAGAACAAAGTGTGCTGCATGTCAGGAAACTTTCCCCTGGACACTTGCTAACATGGAAAACTGAGGAGATTCATGTCACATGATCTGGATGAGTATTCAGGGGTATTAAACTTTTTTCTGTATCTCAGAACAAAAGATACCTGTCAAGGATGACCCAAACGGATGGGAACTAAGAAAGGAAGGCATGAGATAGCACAGAATTACGGCTTAAAGGATGGTCAATTGCACATCTCATTCATTCAAAAAATATGCTCATGTTTAAAGGTAGGGTAATTGGGGATCTGCGAACAATGGGTGTCAGTCTTGCCCACTGAAAATGGATGACTTCTACTGCTGAGTCTCCTCTACGTGACTCACAGGGATTTCCACTAGGTAACAAGTATTTACTTAATACCCCCTTTTTTGAGTTCAAGTTTAAGAGGAAGTGCAGGCATCAGCAATCCCCTTCTCTGCAAGGCATACTCTCGGTACTGTCCCTACCCAATCTGCTCATAATTGATGATGTAACTCTTTCTCAAAACGAGTTTGGGGGCCCCTACCGGATGCTACATGAGCTGATTTCTTCCACAGTTGAAAACACCTAAACTCAGTTCTGTAGAACCACATGAGGCAAAGTTTTAAGTAAGCACGCCATAGTTAGGTGATATAGTTCAATTTCACCAAACAACCCCACAACCTAAAAACGTATACCTTCCAAATAATTAGGAAATTAGCCATATATACTGTAATCTTGTAGCATCACAAACAATGTTAAGAGATGAGAGCGGTTTTGGTTAATCAGGTAAAACCTCAAAGACAGAAAAGGAAAGAACACTTAAGGGGCTCATGAAGTCACTGAAGATGCAAGACTTTGAATCTCTTCATGGCCACATTTAAAGTCACAAAAGAACATTACCAAGTTGTTCCCTTCACACTGTGCAAGCTTTATTAATACAAGATGACTTTTATCTGTGGTCATTGGATGACTGACCAGCACTGAAAGCATGGGAACCTTCCAGAAAATAGGAGAGCCACTATACAGGTGAATGAGTAGAAGGGGAGGGAACCTAATGCCTTAGACAAAGGTCATAGAAATGGAGAAAAGCCTAGACTCTGGAGTTCTTTGCTACTGTTAACAACTGGCATAATAACTTCCCTTCATTTTAATAGAGCTAAAGTATTGATTTCCTGGCTTTTGGTGGGCATAATTTCTAGTTCTGTTGGGGAAAATTTTAAAAATGGGTAATAAATTCTAGAAATTGGGAATTCTGTGAGTTGTTGTCTTGCTTCTAAACAAAGAAGCCCAATAGAGGCTGAGAAATGGCTAAGCCAGCCCATGGTGCCAGGTGATTCTCCGTCACAGTGGAGGACCGTTAACCACATATAGAAATTCAACTGCTAATGGAATGTCATCTCTCCTGTTCCCCCCACCTCCCCCATCTCCCTGGCTGCTACTCTGGGCAGACTTCCCAAATGAAATGAGAGTAATCGTCTGGAAAGTCATTTCAAAGATGCCGCCATGTGGATCCTGCCCAGAGGGACTGCTCGAACAAGGCCAGCCACCAACCGTTCCCCCAGAAGGCAGAAGACTGTGCAGCTCTCAGACTGGGTGGGAAAAACGGGCCTGACAGATCCGGGTGAGCCAACAACCCACTTCGCACCTCTCATGGCAGGCTCCCTCCTCATCCCTCACCCTGCAGACTTCTGCCATCTAAACAAGAGCTTTCTGACACCAGAGCAGCAGGGACCCAAACGTTTGCATGTGATTCTGGACCACGTTTTCTTTTTAATAAAACATGATTGTGTCTTGATTATTCAGACAAATGTAAAGGAACAGATCTCTGAATAACCCGCATAAAAAAATCATGCTGGCATCATAGTCTTCCAGATATAATTTAAATACACACATAATCTTGTGTCTACACACACACACACACACACACACACACACACACAAAGTACAAATACTTTTCAGCAACTCAGATATTCATTTTGGCATTCTTGAGCAGTCAAGCCCTTCAAAACTAGGAGTTTATGCATTTAGACACAACTACATATAAACATTTAGTAATTTGTATTCCCGTAATTACACCATCTGGAAACCCTGAACAAAGGGAAAATCTGAAATAGACCTAGGAATTTGCCAAGAATCAGACAGCGAGTTATATATAATCCTAGCTGTGTTTACTACTTAGTTGTAAAGCAAGCTTAGCAATTCTTGAATATTTCTTAGCTACAATCCCATCTTTTATGTAAATCTCAGCCTTCTCTCCCCTCTTCACTTCTCTCCTTAGGCCTTTGCATGCCTGTGTGCCCTCTAACTCACAAATAACCACGCCACCCCCCCCCCCCAGTAAGGATCAGGGTTGACGGCCTTGCATGTGGTATGCAATACCACTCAACACAGAACGAATCATTGGGTACACCTGCCAACTCTGGGGTCTGCCTGGGCGGGTACAAATCCCAGCTGTACGTAATAGCTGACTTTAAGCAAGTTATTTAACCTTTTGGTACCTCGTGTCCTCATCTGCAAATGAGAATAATAGTTCCCCTTATCATCAGGTTCTTGTGAAGATCTAGTAAGGTAATATATGTCAAATGCTTAGAACAGAGCCTGGCTCACAGTGAAGTTCAAAAATGGTTTACTATTATGCGGATGATTATAAAATTAAGAACAATGATGATCTCTTCTTCTTCTGTGCTCTGGCAGTAACTGGTTTGATTTTGTTGCCCTCTATTCCTTTTTGAGTTTGAATTACTTTTGTGATCAGTGAAGTCACAGAGGCAAAGTGCCCACAGGTGAAACCAAACCAGATTAAAAATAAACCAGAGGTTGACATTATTTTCAAACCAGCATCAGAGAAGTTCGGTGTTCCCATTTATAGAGAGCACCCGCCTGGGTAGAAGAGTTTTCAATAGCTTTGGCAAATGGGAGATTTCTTACCTGGCACTCCACTCGGTGGTGTAACTTGGTAAACAATGGGTGTGTGAGCCCTGGAAAACTGTTCAGGAAAGGTCATCAGAAGGGAGCATTCCATTAGAACATCACATCCATAGACAAGAAACAAAAGTCATTCCTCCTTGAATATTAGTCAAAGGTGGTAAATGGTTACACTTCCTCAAATCAATTTATATCTATTTCTTTTTATCCCCATAATAGATCTGTGAAGCAGAAGTAACACATTATTATGGATTTTCCACAGAGAAGTAAAGGGAATGTTATCAAGGTCACATAGCTCTGTGTCCTGCACCATATTGCCCAAACAGCCTACCTGCTGTACCCAGGAAAACGTGTCACCAAAAAGTTAGGTAGGTAGGTCACCTTTAGAATTCCATTATTATAATTTGGGATCTTGGAATCTTGAAGAATTTTTTTTAACTTTTCTAGGCAAGAATTTGCTTACTTAAATTGAAAGGATTGTGACTTAAATTATTATCAGTCAACACCTTGGTAGGAATGAGCAAGCTACAAAAAACTAGAAATTGTGTAGGCACACAAGTGAGATGTTTGTTGAGAAAATGGATGGTGCCTATCAGGGGGAAAAAAAAGGATTCAAATGACTAAAGGCATGGGAAGCAACATTACTCTTTGAGAAGGAGGAAAATAGCCCTGAAGAAGAGGTCGAAGCCTATGAAAGCTTGGTCCCAGCCTTCCAAATAATCTTTCTATGTCCCTTCCCCCAAAGTATATTCTCTAATTACCAAACTCTAGAAAGGCATGGACAGTGCCTTACTCAGTCATGGTTATATTCTGGTGCATAGCATAGTACATAGAAGACATTCAAATTTTTGTGAATGAATAGAGTGGCCCCATCTGAGATGATTGACATGGCACCTGGAAATAGAGGGAAGAAAAAGACAATTCCAGGAATTCCATTTCACCTATAGACATCTGAGTTAGTTGAAGACTAATGCATTTCATAGTCAGGGCCAGTGTGAACAGAGAAACAGGATGGGCTGACCAGGTCAAGGTATGACCATAAGCTAATGACATTCAGGAAGAGATTTGGTTTCCCTCTCCTACTACCCTCATTCTCAACCTCCTCTAGATGCCTAGGCAGCCTTCATTCCCCCATAAAACTACACTGCTTCCCACTTGCAAGTCAAGTGCAAGAAACCGGTTTGGCTTGGTCTGCTTCCAGCATCCCAGGAGTCCAGCTTCCCAGGCAGAATATCACCAAAGAATAACTCCATTGTTAATCAGCAGCCCTAATCAGAAGAGAGAACCAACAGACATTTCAATGAAGCTGATGGTGGTTCAGCAAGTGTCAGTTTTACGTATTGATTCACAAGGCTACCTAGCCCACCATCGAAACTAGTTTCCTCCTTTCTAAAGGAGAGGGTTAGAGAATAGGTCACAGCAAGTATGTAAAGTCAGAAGGTCAAAGTAAGAATGCTATGACCTCACCAATTGGGAGCTGGTGCTGACCTCACCGAAAGATAAGGATTAATGCAATGCCACATGCACCTGCCAAACATACGCTCCACACCCTCACTTCCCAGCCTCCTCCTGCACCCTGGCCTTCACAGCTCAGTGCGGTGCCCTTCACACTATTCTCACTGCCATTGGAAATAGATCCTAGGAGCCTCATGAGGTATAGCAGTGGTCACTGCCCATCTTCACAGACATTAAAAACTGCAGCAAAAGTACAGTCAAGTCCAGACCAAATAAGGGCATATGCCTCTGGATTTCCAGCTTGAAATGTAAGATCTATTACTCAGTCTGTGAGCCTTCCACCAGAAGTGCAGCAGCGGGAGTAGGACTCCTTGATCACTCCCTCCCATTCCTCAACATGGTGGGGTGGCTCAGAGTTAAACCTCAGAAAGAGCTTCACTTGTGATTCCCTCTGAGCTGACAGGACATAAAAATGGTACATTTCTAAGGAAAACAGGCTCCGTCCACCCACCAAGCTGGAGACACGACAGAGTGAAAAATTAATGAGCTTCCGAATCAAGCTTCCCGCATGCTGATCCCTGAGCCTGGGTGAGGTCAGCGGCAGCAAGATGGGGGAGAGGAAACACAGCAGATTAGGATAGCGAAGCCACAGCCACCAGCTGCTTGATGAACCTTCTGTGAGTTGTTCAAACTTGTCAGCGCCTGCAGCAGGCTCTTTGAAGTGGACTGGAGAGATGGAATTAATTTTTAATACTCATGGTTCCCCCAGTCCCAAAACAAAGAGACACACCGTGTTTTATTTAGCTTGGAATGCCTCTCATTAACTGCATCCCCTGGTGATTTTTCATCAACTCGCCAAGCTAGGCGAAGCACTCGAGGACTTGTTTTCTTTAATGTGCAATTTTAGGAAGTGCTTCTCTTCTTTCCCCTTGCTCTCCTTTCCGATCTTTAATAAGTAGGAAAACTACTATCTGGGGTGAAAGGAACATCAAAACCAAAAACAGCATGGTGGTTAGGGAGGGTGCCTAGCCATCCATCTGCTGTTCCATCTACAGAGACAGTGTAGAGGTGGTGTGGGTCTTAATAAGAATGATTTTTTTTCTTTCTGCCGCATATGTGCAGAAGCAAGATTCCAGAAAACAAGCTTCTCTTGAAGTGTGAAACAAGTTGTTAAATGTGAAGTGACAGCAAATTCCCAATTTGTAAATGGACTGCCTATGTAAACAGTGGATGGTAACAGGGATGATTTTAGGGGATGAAGTCTTGTCTAAAGGAGCATTAATGACTAATACTGTTATGAGCAGCCCTTCAACAGAGGTACCCTATGGGAAGTACAACCATCACAAGGAGCACTTCCATATCTCAGCCTTTTATGAAAAGTCTAGGGCCTTCCTTTTCAGAGTCTAGTGTAAAACTAACCTGACATGGACAATAGGCTGAACCAAACATAAAATTAAGACCAAGTATGCATATTGCTTCTCCAAAATAAGTTAGGGATTAGCTCATCAACTCTCCCTCTGCTTCCTTTTGACTCTGACCTTGAAGGAGAATGCCATCAGCAAATGCCCTTTCAATCTTGGGTTGGAAAGAGTAGCAGATCTAGAGCACAAAGCAGAGAGGGAGGTAGAACTTGAGTCCCGAGTTCTGTCAGCCTACCAAGATTCAGGGGAATTGCTGCTATAAAATGAAACACAGTGTTATGATGATCATCTTTGTGGCTCCTTTTTGGGCTTTAATTTAGGTGAAGATTTAGAGTCCTAGTTCTTTTTGATGCCACATTTAAGTGAAATCATATTTTTACTTAAATCAATATTTGTCTTTCTCTATCTGACTTATTTTTCTTAGCACAATACCCTCTAGTTCTGTCCATGTTGTTGCAAATGGTAAGAGTTTATTCTTTTTATGGCTAACATTCCATTATACATATATCTACATAGATAGATGTATAAATACATATATATATATAAATAGATACACACACCCATCTTTTTCATCCATTCATCTATTGATGGACATCTGGTCTGCTGCCCTATCTTGGCTATTGTAAATAATAAACACAGAGGTGCAGATCTCTTCAAATTGATATTTGCATTTTCATCAGATAATTATCCAGAAGGAAAATTACTGGATCATATTTCTATTTTTAATATTTTTGATAAACCTGCTTACTGTTTTCCACGGTGGTTATACCAATTTACATTCCCACCAGCAGAGGAAATATAGTCAACAATGTAATAACTCTGTATGATGACAGATTCTAACCCAGACTTATCATGGGGATCATTTTGTAATGTATAAAAATAGCAAATCACTAGGATATACACCTGAAACTAACAGGACATTGTATGTCAATAAAAACTAATTTTTTAAAATCCTAGTTCTGCCATTTACTACCTAGATGACATAGGCAAATTATTGATGAGATGGGCAAATTATTTCATCTCTGTGAGCCTCGAGTCACTGTAAAACCAGGATAATAAATAGCTGCCCCATATAATTGTCGTGAACATCAAATTAACAAACATAGAGCCTGGCACACAAGTACTCAAAATGTGCACTGGTGCAGACTCAAACCCCACCACAACTACCATCTACCTTTCTCCTTACCCTGGCTAAACAGACAGACTGATTTATAACATGCCTTTCGACAGCACAAACACACCCTCACACTCGGCAAACGCACATTCCTCCATCCTCAGAACGCACCTGGAAAGTATGGCCGTCCCGCGGTCCTGGATTTGGACTGCCTACCACCTGTCCCCCAGAGTGCACTTCCATGTAGTACAGCCCCTCCTGTGCTTCGGACAGCAGAGACCTGAGGACAGAAAGAGGACATCCTTGTGAATCAAAGACTGAATTACCAAACCAGTTGTCCCACCTGACCACTTCAAAATTCATCCCTGCCCCTGCAAAACAGCACTAACCAAGGATTCCTGCATCTACCCATTTGCCTTCTAGATCCACTCACCCATGGGACTTTAAAGATTGGATCCTTCAGCAAGATGTTGTCTTTGTTTTACTGCAAGTCCTTAAAACTAAAAACAAATCTGTCTTGTTTGCCAGAATCGTAAGTTCATAGGACTTTAAGACTTGAAAGGGACACTAATAGATAATCTATTTGGAAAGGTCAAAAAAAATTTAATGGAAACTAGGATTAAGATGTTTGTGTATGTGAGCACCACAGGTCAGGGACTTGAATCCTAAGCTCTTTCTGATAAAAGGGATTGATTTTTCATGTTGCCAAAAAAATTCTTGACTTCCTAATATTCAAGCAGCTTGTGAACACTATGTATATCCATTAAGAAAGTCCTAGACCATCTCCCCTCTTTATCACAGTGCTTTCTCTGTCTCTTTGATGTTGCCATTCCCGTTGATTTTTGTAAGAGAGGGAATATGATGAATAAGGAGGTAGCATTAAGAAGTGCAGCCTCTCCGAACCTTCTCACCAAAACCTTCAGTATGACCTTAGATATTTAAATCTGCACCATCCAATGCCATAGGTGGTTACTGAACACTTGAAATGTGGCTAGTCCCAAACAAGATGTGCTATGAGTGTAAAATATATACTGGACTTTGCAGTGTGCAATATATAAAGTATATTATTAATAATTGGTATACTGATAACATAGGAAACAATATTCTGAATATGTAGAGTTAAATAAATTTCCAGATTCATTTCACTTGTTTTTTACTTTCTATGTAGCTACTAGAAAATTTTTTATTACATTTGTGGCCTGCATAATGTTTTGATTAGACAGTGCTGATTTAGAGCTAACATGCCTGTTTTGGTGAAAGCAGATACATTTTTAGGATAATGAATAGGATAGTACTGATGATAAAATGTACATTTTTTTCACATTTGAGTGTTAACTGACTTTGATACTCCCTTTCTAAACAATGATTACATGTAAGGCATAGTGTTTCTTTTCCTCTAAAAAGATTATTTACATCAATGGTGCATCTTAAAATCATTACTATGGGGGCACCCATACTAATTACGAGTTAGTACTGCTCAGTCTTAGTCGGTTAAGTGGCAGACTTCAGTTTATGGGGTTTCTGAGTTCAGCCCTGCATCAGGTTCTCTGCCGTCAGCATGGAGCCTGCTTTGGACTCTCTGCCTAACTCTCCTTCTGTGCCTCCTCAGCTCTCTCTATCCCCATCTGTCTCAAAAATAAACATTTTTGAAAAATAAAATCATTAGTATGTTGGGATTGAGGAGCTAGATCTTCAAGGTTTTGGGGGGGGGGTTTGGTTTTTTGTTTTTTTTCTTTTTTTACATTTTATTTTATTTTTGAGAGACAGAGAGAGAGACAGATCATGAGCAGGGGAAGGGCAGAGAGTGACGAACACACAGAATCGGAAGCAGGCCCCAGGCTCTGAGCTGTCAGCACAGAGCCCAACAAGGGGCTCAAACCCAGGAACTGTGAGATCATGACCTGAGCCAAAGCCAGACTCTAACCAACTGAGCCACCCAGGCACCCCTAGATCTTCAGTTTTGATGTATTTCATGGCAAGTTCTTGCAGGAACTCTACCCATATATACCATAAAACCTAAGGAAAATAGAAACCCAGTTTTAAAACAGCAAGGCTTTAAGAAAGTTCAGTGCGACAGACATCTGGGGAGCAACTTCTCCTGACAAGATACTGTGCTAAGTACTGTAAGGACTACAAGTGTGGTGTTAAACACATCTCCTGTCCTCAAGGCACTTAACTCTAGGATGAATCTGAGAAGTGAACTGGCTTAATGTCGTGAGAGACACAGGCCTGAGGAACAGGGCCACTAAGGCCACACTTGCCATGCCTTTGTGTAAATTACAAATGGCGCTCCCTGCTCAGAGCTATTGTAACCATCACCTGGATTTCAGCCCCTATTTATCCCCCTTTCAAAGAAGGGAAAGATCACACTCTGTTGTATGCTCAGGGAAGATGTGGCATTCGCAGGTTCGGATTTCTGTAGACAGAAATGGAAGACAGGGAGCCTTCCTGAAGAAGGGAACAGAAAATAAAAGGAAAGAATGATGTTTGTCTTAACCAATGATCCACTTTCATGCCACACCTCTAAGATATGAGTGAGGAAAGAATGAACTAGTGGACTGGGGCGCCTGGGCAGTCAGTCAGTTTATCGTCCAACTTCGTCTCAAGTCATGATCTCATGGTTTGTGGGTTTGAGCCCTGCATCAGCTCTGTGCTGACAGCTCAGAGCCTGGAGCCTGCTTCAGATTCTGTGTCTCCCTTTCTCTATGCTCCTCCCCCACTCATGCTGTTTCTGTCTCAATAATAAATTTAAAAAACATTAAAAAATTAAAAGAGAATGAACTAGTGGAAGCTTAAGCTCCCCTCCCACTCCCTCTCCCCAAAAAAAAACCTTAGGTAGGACAACAGATTACCTGGAATCCTGTACAAATTATGCCAAAAGAGAAATAAAGCAAATTTCCTTGCTAACTGGTTTTGGGTTTATGCACAATCATTACGATTATGCCTATTTCAAAAGAGGAGTTCTTTAGATGGCAAAATGGTACCATTTATCAAAATTTTGATAGAGATAGAGCTCCTTACCAACAACAAGGAAACATCGCTGAAAACACAATTCAACCACTCCTTATAAATATCTCAAGTTTCTCAAAATTCGTCCTTAAATTCTCATCCTTCCTTAGGCCCTAGAGCCCTGGTAGAAAACTTTGATGAGGAAGTGTATTCACTGGCAACATTTTTAAAGCTGTAGCTGATAACCGCAGTCACAGCAAGAGTTGCTCCACCAAAAACTACAGAGATAAGCAAAGCACTCAACCGGTCTGATCTTCTCACACCCTTCTCACACTTCTCACACCAGGAGTACCTGGTCCTACACATCACCACTGGCAAATCCAAGAAGACAGGAGAGACGTCACAAGGGATGCTCGGTAAGGCAGGCATAGCCATGTTCACCAGGTCGATCTCCAGCTGAGAACCATTGCTGGGATAAAGGAGCTCCAAGTGCAAACCTAAACACAAGGGAAAGGGGAATTTCAGGCTCAACAGAGCTAAAATCCACACATTAGAACATAAAAACATGGCCACACAGGGGCAATGTAAGACACTGAGCTTGCCTAAGGATTAAATTACTCCTCCTCATTTCCAAATGCATTTATGACTGCTGTGTTAATGAATGTTCTCATTTACAAGTTTATAAAAAAAAGAACTTTCTCTCTCTTCAGGTCCGTCCACTTAAATACAGGAATTTTTCAGCCCTAAAAATTACTCTTTACCCTGGTACAGGGGGGTAAACTAAGCCACCTGGGTGGCTCAGTCAGTTAAGTGGCCGACTTTGGCTCAGGTCATCTCACGGCTAGTGAGATCCAACCCAATGTTGGGACCTGTGCTGATAGCCCAGAGCTTGGAGCCTGCTTCATTTGGTCTCCATTTCTCTCTGCCCCTCCCCTGCTTGCACACTGGCTCATGCTCCCTCCCCCCCCCCATATAAGTAAAAACATCAAAAAAATATAAGTTCCCACATATAGAATCATCTGCAAGGAAGGTAACTAAGATTCTGGGGAACACATGGCTAAGTGGGTCTATGCCACACGCTTCCATATCATCTCATTTAGGGTCCCTAGGGTCCCATCCCCACAGCTGGGGATAAGAAGGTGGACACAGGAATATAATGGTGTGATGTGCTGTGTCTGAGACATTAGTAAGTGAGCATGAAGAATCACAGAAGTCAGTCAGTGGGTCCAACACCCTTCAGGCCCTCTTTTACATGTGTTCTTAGCCAAGGAAGAAAACCAAAGACATATTATTTAAAATTCTTAACACCAATAAGTAAGAAACTTGGATTTGGCAAGATCCAAACCTACCATCAAAAATGACTGTGATCCACGTTCCCCCTGCAAGACTACCTTCTTCAGGCTCAATGTGGAAACTCAGGGAAGCCACTGTAAATAAGTAAAAACACTGGTTTTGAAGTTCAGATTCAATACACCTACTTCCATAATATATTAACAACAAAATTGAGCATTCCTCAGAATCACCAGGAGGGCTTGATAAAGCACAGATTGCTGGGTCCCACCCCAGAATTTCTGATTCAGCAGGTTTAGAGTAGGGCCCAAGAATTTACAATTATGACCAGGTGCTAGTGGTCTGGGGATGACACCCTCAAGACTTCCATCTTAAGTAAAGTTCTGACCCATCCACTCATCTTGGGCATCTAAAAACCTAGTGTTCACGAGAACCATCGTGAATTCCTACTTTCTTTGGGGAAAAGAAAAAAAGTGTCCTCAAAGACACATTTGGCTCCTACTTATATACATAATATCTCTTCTCTTTCCCACCCTTTAATCAAGGTAGTCATACGTTAGTCACCACTTATTTCTTATACATCTACTTCCCAGAGAAGAGGAAAAATTTCTGGAAGTCTCTGTTCCTATTTCAATCTTCCTGTCTCAACATACCATCCTCCAGTTTCCTCCCTTTGAATATATGATCAGAAGGACTCCCCAGATGGTTACAAAATTCAAAATACAAAAAAATACCTTCCTGCTCGGAGAGAGGCTGAAGCATGGATCAGTGCTGGGATTTCCTTGAAAACAACAATACTATAGACTGTACATGCCAGACCAATTGGGTTCCCCATTGGCGGAGCCTGACAGGCAAACCCTCATCTTTGAGGATCTCTTGAACATGCCTTGGCCAAGATAAAGCCAATTCAAAGATCCATCAAAAATCAGTCAGCTCCTCAATGAGGTCCTAGGTAGGAAACATGCTATCTACAGAATACTTTTCAGTTCTTATATCAGGAAAGTTAAAGGAGAATCCAGGCTAACTCTGGTTAGCCCAGGGCATCTGTGTACATTTATGTAGGAGGCATAATGCACAACCAACAGTGGGGAGGAATCAGTCACATCAACACAATCATCCAAGGCCGTTCCAGTCAGGTCAGCCAATGCTTCCCCTCAAAAGTGTGTTAGACACTTAAGGGGAAGAGCACTGGGTGTTGTATGGAAAACAATTTGACAATAAAATATTATGGGGGGAAAAAAAAGTGTATTAGATACTTCTACCTAAAGCAGACAAAACTTCTACCTAAAGTAGACCAAACAAAAATACCATAAAAAGATACCAAAGATAAGCAAATTCACAGAGAAAATTAGAGTCATGATTTGAGAAAAGAAGAGTTTAATACAGTCATTAACTGCTAAGACAAGATAAACTATTCCCTTTGGGAAGATAAAGCAATAAAATCTAAAAAGAATTATATCATATGACTCAAAAAGGAATTCCAAAAAGAAGGTTATAAGTTATTATTAGAAGCTCTAGATTATGACTGCAGCCTCAACTGACCATTAATTCATATATATTTGAATACATATATTCATAGCTATTTAATATATCACCTCAGTATTAAACAGAAAAAAAATAATTTTTAAGCAGAGAAAAATTTAAACCCAGAGCAGACACTTCAAGACTTTTCCCCAAATAAAACTTTAAATATCAATAAACTAGTTCTCAAGGTCACTAATTGTGCTCTATCTATAATCCCTCCAAAACACACGCCACTCACCTGCCAGAAGTAGTATTTCAATACTCATCAGAGAGACGAGCCAGCCAATCATCTTGTCCACTGGAATCAATCCTTTCAAAGCTGCTCAGACATTAAAAGCATGTTCAGTTTTGTTGGGGCACTGTAGCTTTTGTGCCTTATAAAAAGATAAAATCACAAATTACTATTTTTTACCTACAACTACTTTATGGGGCCAAAACGTGGGAAATTAAGGAAATGATACCTACATGGCCTTAGAGTCTTCAAATCAACAATCCTCCTAAGTTCAGGAGAAAAGAGTAATCTAAGAATCTTGTTTAAAATCATTACTATTCCACCTCATCCCCCTTTCCCACCAACTTATTTTATGCATGCTTAAGCTAGATAAATAAGAACAGCCTTTCATTAACTCATTATGAAACAAAAGCTTAATTTTAAAAAATATTAAATTCTAGATATCAAGATATGAGTGAATAGTTGTGGTGTGGGTGTAGGGGAGGTTGTTTTGTTTTGTTTCAAAAAAAAAAAAGTCTCAGGGGTACCTGAGTGTCGGTTAAGTGTCCAACTTTAGCTCTGGTCATGATCTCACATTTTGGGGGTTCAAGCCCCATGTCAGGCTGTGCTGACAGCCAGGATCCTGGGTCTGCTTTGGAGTGTGTGTGTCCCTCTTTTTTCTCCCTCTCCCTCTGCCCCTCCCCTGCTTGCTCTCTCTCTCAAAAATAGACATTAAAAAATAAAAAAAGTTTCAGTCTCCAAGAAACTCATCAATACAAAAAAGTAAAAAGCTTAACAAAGCGAATTTTAAGTATGGTACTGAGTTGAACTAATGGAAATTTGGGGGAAGCAGTCTTGTCCTAACAGAAGAGGAGAAAGGGAGGAAAGAAACAGGAAGAAAAGCTGGAGTCTCCAAACTAGACCCCATGATTTCAAGGTCTCTCCACCCCATTCCACAGATCAAGATCACCCAACCTATCTTCCTTAAACACTGCCTTTTTGTGCCATTGTTCTGCTCAACGCTTTTAATTCAACGCAAAACCTCCAACACTCCTAAAATGACTCTAACGATACTTCTCAGGACTTTTATCAAGAGTAACCGCAGCGCTATATATAAAGATATTAACACAGAGCCAGGCATGGAGGAGACACCCCACAAATGTTAGTTTTCCTTTTAAGGGAGCTCTATTTTCAGAAACCTTGTTTCTGACTTTTCGGTCAGGGCATGATCTGGCCCCTTACCTTCCGGACTTTCCCAGGCATGGCTCGCTAAAGCGAACCCTCCATTGCACGGACAGTTCACCCCACCACCTCTCAAACAAGGCTTTGTCAGGTTAGCCCCTTTCTTGGCTCCTCTGGGCGGCTTGCTGCACTTCCCAATCTCTCTTATGGAGTAATGAAATCCTGGCCTTCCTTCAAGGCCCAGCTCAGGAACTGCCTCCTCTGTGTATGTCCCCCAACTTGGTTAGTACGCTGCTCCCTCCTACGGAGCGCAAGGAGAGACCGAGGAAAGAGGCAGACCACTCCGGACTGGAAGGCAGCAGGTTCAGCCAGCAAGGAAACTTACGTATAGGCTTGGCCCGTACGTTCTCAGGATGGTTAAATGGCTGCACCTGCCTGCCTGAATTCTAAATGTTTACACAGAAGCCTCAACTGGGTTCCAACACATACACCAGGCAGGTAGTCCCAGCACCACAGTGTTCTCTCAAGGCTGTGTCCTGGCGGTCTCTCTGAGAAAAGTGGGCAGAGTGTACACTTCAAGGACAGGGGTAGGGGTAGGAGCTTCCAGATCAGCTCTCAGTCAACTAGAGGTCACGGCCCCACGGCAATCCCTCCTCCTAAGCCGTGTACCATCTCACCTGCCCCCTCTTCTGCAGTGTGCCCTGCGTGGTCAACAAGGGCTTTCACCTGCTCCAAGCTGGCTCATTTGACAGCTATTTGGCTGCACTGAGAGACAACCACCACAGCAATACAAAAGGCACCTCAAAAGAAAACAGAGATGAAGATAATAATCCCCAATATAAGTAACGTTTTTTCCCACCAAGAGTCCCATGATCCAAACCATTCATTTCCCAAGTCTCCTAGATGAGGTTTTGGGAATGAGAGTGGGTCTCCTGGTGTCTGGAGCCGACGACCAGGAAAGAATTCTTGAAGACTCTTTGGTGCAAAAAGGTGACTTATTGAGGCACAGGGGCAGGACCCATGGGCAGGAAGAGCTGCCCCGGGACCCTGAGGAGAGATTGGCTTTATACTATGGGGTCAGAGGCGGTAAAGTCCAGAGGAAGTTTTTTAGTGCAATTTCCCTATGTTAAAGAAGACTCCCAGGATACTGGAGGCTAGTTACTGTCAAGCTAAGTTGTTTTTCCCTCTAGCAAAGCATTAAGACAGTAAAGAGTTTCTGGAGAAACATTTTACTCTGCCAGCCTCAAGTATTGGTCAATGGGCTACAGGTTATAAGGAAATTGAGTTCTATCTGCATTTCCTTCTGCCTCTGTTTCCCACCTCACTATGGAGGGATGATGAAGACTTGGGTCCTGCGGGACTATGATCTCTGTCAGTTAACCATATGTTTTTCCCCTTTCCTTGGTTCTTGGACAGCCAGGAGTGCCTGAGGAATATCACACACATCCACCTGGGAGGAGGGAGAGTTTGCAGCCTGTTTGCCTTAATGCTTCCTCATCAAAATCCCTCATGGCATTCACTTGTGTCTTTGTGATTTAATTAGCAGATTCAACAGGTATGAACAGACAACATTCTGGCACAAGTGCCTCTTTTGAGGCAATAAGAATGTCCAAAGTCACCCTCTTTTAGAGGATAGTTTTTCTAAATAGAGACATTTGGGTATTAGGTAAGGACAGACTTTGCTTGTTATCATTTAAGGCTTGTTGGGTGAGTGTCAGTAAGGGCTTCTGTGTGTGCCATGATGTCCTATAGGCCAACGGAGGGACAAAGATGGTGGCCAAAGACAGTGACCAAATTGTACCAGTTGAAAACAGAACATGCCCATCTGGCCTTGAGGAGAGGGAGTTGGCAGCTTTAGGAACCAAACCTGGTTGTGCATACAATACATGTGGGCTAGGGGAGGCAGGGGAGAGGAGATGAATGAGGGGGAGGATATGCCAGACCAGGACCTTCACCTTCTCCTTCTTCTCATTCAATGGTGTGACGGAGTCTAGCTCCAGCAGGTCCAGGGTTCCCTGAAGGATGGACAGTATCAGCGAAAGGAGGAGGGATGAGAGAGCCACAAGTTTCTTTCTGATCACCAGGCAGGCAACTCTGCACTGACTGAGACTCAGCTTTATTTATAGTTAACTGTATGGGAAATAGCACAGAAGTGGCATTTGCCTTAGACAATGATTTATGATGATAAATTTCTTTGATATAAAAAATTTCCCAGAACATAAACTTGTAGAAAACTTATGCATAATCTTTATCAATAGTGATTGATGTAGGTGATTTAGATGCTTATCATATGGGGAAGGAAGGTTTCTTTAGCATTCATACAAGACAATGTTTTTAGCATAGCAAAGGCAAAAGTTATCTCTTTGTGAGCAGAGTTCAATAGTCTGTCTGCTCAAGGGGAAGTAGAAGAAAAACAGTGTTCTCAGGAAATGCAATGTTTGCTCTCATAATCATAAAAGAAGTTTCTATAATAAGTTCCATCACAAGGTTCCATCAGCACATATTAGGGCCAGAATAAGGGGACAAGTCACTGCCAATACCAATTAACAAGGTGCCTTGGGGATCAAGCAAAAACAATTGAGTAGAGGTAGATTTGGGTCATCATCTAACAGCAGAAGGCCTTGCAAACCTGCCTTAATCACAAGGAGTTTTCTCAAAATCTGAATGGCTCCCAACAGTGGTCACTTTCCATTTCAGGCATAGAACATTTCAACAGGCCCAGCTTGCAGCAGGACAACTGATTTCCCAGAGGAGCCTGAGCAGTTCCCTTTCACCAGGAATGCGAAGTAATTCATACATTCCAGCAGGACATCCCATTGCAAACTCCTGCAGATAATGCCTTTCCAGGTATGCTGGGGCTTAGTGTTCTCAGCAGCATTGCACAGTGATCCACAGTGAGAGTCGGGGCAATGGCTGTTTTTCATGACTTCCATATCATTGCCATTTTGAGTGTCTCACTAGGGGTCCCCACTCCAGTATACGAGGCAATGGACCCTACTGATTTTTCATTCGAATGTATTAAAGCCTGGCATAGTATTTTAGCCCATCCAGTAAAATTATTTTACTTGTTAGTAATTTAATCTGCTGCTTTCACATTACATTTTCCTTTCTACCAACTGTTGCTTTCAGGTTATAAGGGGAGATGGAACCTACATTCAATGCCATGTTGTTTTGCCCAGTCTTACATTACAACCTTTGAGTTTTGTTTTTTTATTTTTAATTTTTAGGTTTTTTTTAAGTTTACTTATTTATTTTTGAGAGAGAGAGTGGGGCAGAGAAAGAGTGAGAAACAGAATCCAAAGCAGTCTCCAGGCTCTGAGCTGTCAGTGCAGAGCCCAGTGCAGGACTCAGACCCACAAGCTGTGAGGTCATGGCCTGAGCTGAGGTCTGACACCTAACTGAGTGAACCACCCAGACACCCCTACATCATGACTTTTGAAATGTGACCACCTGAGGAGGGGCAAGATGGCAGAGAAGTAGGGAGCTCTGTAATTTTCACCCACCTGCATCTATCAAACTGAGAAGCACTGAAGCCACAATACTCTGATCTATCTGCAAGAGTGGGAGGAAGACACACAGAGGCCACATAGACAGCCTCATAGGTGCCTGAGTGAGTGTGAACTGGGGAAATAAAAATGGGCTGGGGCCGGAGGTTTGGAGGGGAAAAAGGCTCTCCCCAAAGCAGAGCTGGGGAGATGGCGCAGAGCCATGAGGAGAGGAAGGGAAGAGAAAGAGAGACTGAAAACACTCATAGAGCTGTCTCTAGAGAAGAGAAAAACCTCGGCCCAGGATGGAGAGGGATACTATCATCCCATATATAACCACTGGGTGTGGGGAGAGAAATCCATCCCCTTCAGCTGGCACGTTTTCCCTGGGCTCAGTGCGCTGATTCTAGGCGGAGCCAGGAGAAAGCTGCTCCCCAGTCCCCCTACTCAGTCCCGACTAGGAAGCTGCCCGTCTGCAGAATTACATCTCATCTCAGGCGGTAGCATTAAAGTGCATGGACTAGGATTTGGAAACGCTTGGAAAATACAACTTGGCCCACCCGTGGCACAGGGAGATCAGACCCAAAAAAATGGCTTGCAATGCGTGGTTCGAGAAGGGATTGGAAGGGCCGCCATTCTTCTCCCCAAGGCAGGGCTTCAGAGAGCAGCCCCAAAGACCTACCTACCAAACCCATGCCCATCTGCGCTGGAGAGCTGCTTTTTTGTTCTTTTGCTCCTTTTCCCCCGTGGAGCCCTAGGAAGACCAATACTGATGCACTGCCATGATTAGATCAATTCGGGGCATTCAGATATATTTTCCCTGATCTCATTCTTATCTCTCCCCTCCACGGGTTTTCTGCTTTTAGGCTGTCCTTTGTCTTTTGTTGTTTCTGTCTCTCCCCTCCCCCTTTTTTTTTCCCTTTTCTTTTATTTTCTCTTCTTTTTCCTTTTCTCTCCCCTTTTGGTTTGCTTCTTTGTTTTTCTGTGCATTTGCATGCATTTGTCCCCTGAGTGTTTGTATGTCTGTTTTCCTTTTCAGAGCTACCTCGAGAAATGAGCCAAAGTACATATGGTGGAGAGTCCCAAATATCACTGAGTAGAAAAATAAAATAACCAAAGGCACAAGAGAAACTGAGAGAATCATTAAAAGAACACTTCCTGAATGGACAGGTCCTGGACAGTCAATGAGCCTCCTTTAATATGGCAATACACACAGGTGCAGAGTGCATAACAAGCTTTTAAAACTGATAAGAGACAGAAAGCCTGCCAAAATGACAAAATGGAAGAACTCTCCTCTAAAGAAATTCCAGGAAGAAGTCACAGCCACCAAACAGCTTAAAACAGATATAAGCAACATAACTGAGCAAGAATTTAGAACAACTGTCATAAAATTAACTGCTGGGCTTGAAAAAACATGGAAGTATTCAGAGAAGCTATTGAAACAAAGATTAGCTGTGACGAGTTAAACAATGCTATAAATGGGGTGCATAATAAAATGGAGGCAGCCACTGCATGAATGGAAGAGGCAGAGAGGAGAATGGGTGAATTAGAAGACACAGTTATAGAAAAAGAGGAAGCTGAGAAAAAGAGAGAGAAATTGATACAGGAGCATGAAAGGAGAATTTGAGACCTGAGTGATACAATCAAACAGAACAATATCCATATCATAGAAATTCCTGAAGAAGAAGAAAAAGAAAAAGGTCCTGAAGGGGTGCTTGATCATATTATAGCCAAGAACTTCCCCAATCTGGGGAAGGAAATAGACATTGAAATCCAAGAGGCACAGAAAACTCCCCTCAGACACAACTTGAATCAACCTTCAGCATGACATATCATAGTGAAACTGGCAAAATATAAAGAGAGAATTCTGAAAGCAGCTAGGGATAAAAGGGCCCTAACATACAAAGGGAAACCTATACGAGTGGTTACAGACCTATCTACTGAAACTTGGCAGGCCAGAAAGGAATGGCAAGAAATCTTCAATGTGATGAACAAAAAAAATATACAGCTAAGAATCCTTTATCTGGCAAGCCTGTCATTCGAAAATAGAAGGAGAGATAAAGGTTTCCCCAAATAAACAAAAATTGAGATAATTCATCACCACCAAACCTGCCCTACAAGAAATCCTAAGAGGGACACTATGAGGGAAATGTTGCAAGGAATACAAGGTACCAGAAACACCACTATAAGCATGAACCCTACAGAGAACAAAATGAATCTAAACCCATATTTTTCAATAATAACACTGAATGTAAATGGACTGAAAGCTCCAGTCAAATGACACAGGGTAGCAGAATGGACAAAAAAACAAAATCCATCTATTTTATGTCTACAAGAGACACATTTTAGACTTCAAGCACCTTCAGATTGAAAGTAAGGGGATGGAGAAATATCTATCATGCAATTGGAAGTCAAAATAAAGTCTGAGTAGCCATACTTATATCAGACAAACTAGACTTTAAAGTAAAGGCAGTAACAAAAGATGAAGAAGGACATTATATAATAATTACATCTTCTCTCCAAGAGTAAGAGTAACAATTCTAAACATCTACACGCCAAATTCGGGAGCACCCAAACACATAAAACAATTAATCACAAACAAAAACAATCTTATTGATAAGAATGTGCTAATTGCAGGTGAATTTAATACTCCACTTAGAGCAAAGGATAGATCAACCAGACAGAAAATCACTAAAGAAACAATAGACATGAATGACACATTGGAACAGATGGAATGGATAGATATATTTAGAACTCTGCATCCTGTGGCTAGGGAATTCACTTTCTTCTCAAGTGCACATGGAACATTCTCCAAGATAGATCACATACTGGGACATAAAGCAGCCCTCCATAAATATAAATTATTGAGATCATACCATGCACACTTTCAGATCACCATGCTATGAAACTTGAAATCAATCACAAGAAAAAGTCTGGAAAATCTCCAAAAACATGGAGGTTACAAACCACCCTACTAAGGAATGATTGGGCCAATCAGGCAATTAGAGAAGAAATTTCAAAATATATGGAAACAAATGAAAATGAAAATACAACTATCCAAACTCTATGGAGTACAGCAAAGGCAGTCCTGAGAGGAAAGTATATTGCAATCCAGGCCTATTTCAACAAACTAGAAAAGGCACAAATTCAAAATCTAACAGAGCACCGAAAGGAATTAGAAAGGGAGTAGCAAGAGCACCCTAAACCCAACAGAAGAAGGGAAATAATAAAGATCAGGGCAGAAATAAACAATATAGAATCCAAAAAAACAGTTGAACAGATCAATGAAACCAAGAGTTGGTTTCTTGAAAACTAAACAAAATTGATAAACCTCTAGCCAGGCTCCTCAGAAAGAAAAGAGAGAATACCCAAATAGAGAAAATTATGAATGAAAATGAATCTCTTACAACCAATCACTCAGAAATACAAGCAATCATTAGGGAATACTATGAAAAATTATATGCCAACAAATTGGACAACCTCGAAGAAATGGACAAATTCCTAAACACATGCACCGCCAAAATTCAAACGTGAAGAGATAGAAAATCTGAACAGACCCATAACCAGGGAAGATATTAAATCAGTTATCAAAAATCTTCCAATGAATAAGATCCTGGGGCCAGACGGCTTCCCAGGGAAATTCTACCAGACATTTAAAGCAGAGTTGATACCCATTCTTCTCAAGCTATTCCAAAAAGTAGAAATAGAAGGAAATCTTATGGACTCATTCTACAAAGCCAGCATCACTTTGATTCCCAAACCAGACAGAGACCCAACCAAAAAAGAGAACTACAGGCCAATATCCTTAATGAATAGAGATGCAAAAATCCTCAATAAGATACTAGCAAATCAAATCCAACAGCATATAAAAAGAATTATCCATCATGATCAAGTGGGATTTATTCCTGGGTTACAGGGCTGGTTCAATATTTGCAAATCCATCAATGTGGTACATCACATTAACAAAAGAAAAGATAAAAACCATATGATCCTATAAGTAGATGCAGAAAAAGCATTTGACATAATATAGCTTCCTTTTCCAATAAAATCCCTCAAGAAAGTCGGGATAGAAGAAACTTACTTAAACATCATAAAAGCCATTTATGAAAAGCCCACAGCTTATATCAACCTCAATGGGGAAAAACTGAGAGCTTTCCCCCCAAGATCAGGAACACGACAGGGATGTCCACTCTCATCACTGTTGTTTAACATAGTGCAGGAAGTCCTAGCATCACCAATCAAACAACAAAAGGAAATCAAACGCATCAGAATTGGCAGAGATGAAGTCAAACTTTCACTTTTCACAGATGACATGATATGCTACATGGAAAACCCAACAGACTCCACCAGAAGCCTACTAGAACTGATCCATGAATTCAGCAAAGTCAAAGGGTACAAAATCAATGTAAAGAAATTGGTTGCATTTTTGTACACCAATAATGAAGCAACAGAAAGATAAATCAAGAAACTGATCCCATTCACAACTGCACGAAAAACCATAAAATACCAAGGAATAAACATAACCAAAGGTATAAAAGATCTGTTGATGAGAACCTTAGAAAACTTATGAAGGAAATTGAAGAAGACACAAAGAAATGGAAAAACATTCCATGCTCATGGATGGGAAGAATATTGTTAAAATGTCAATATTACTCAAAGCAATCTACACATTCAATGCAATCCCCATCAAAATTGCATCAGCATTCTTCACAAAGCTAGAACAAACATCCTAAAATTTGTTTTGAACCACAAAAGACCCTGAATAGCCAAAGTAATATTGAAGAAGAAAACCAAAACGGGAGACATCACAATCCCAGACTTTAGCCTCTACTACAAAGCTGTCATCATCAAGACAGTGGTATTGGCACAAAAACAGACACATAGACCAATGGAATAGAATAGAGAGCCCAGAACTGGACCCACAAATGTATGGCCAATTAATCTTTGACAAAGCAGGAAAGAGTATCCAATGGAGAAAAAAAAAACACCCTCTTTAACAGATGGTCCTGGGAGAACTGGACAGCAACATGCAAAAGAATGAAACTAGACCACTTTCTTATACCATACTCAAAAATAAACTAAAATGGCTGAAGGACCTGAATGTGAGATGGGAAACCATCAAAACCCTAGAGAAGAAAGCAGAAACCAACCTCCTTGACCTTAGCAGCAGCAATTCCTTACTCGACACATCTCCAAAGGCAAGGAAATCAAGAGCAAAAATGAACTATTAGGACCTCATCAAGATAAAAAGCTTCTGCACGGCAAAGGAAACAATCCAGAAAACTAACAGACAACTGATGGAATGGGAAAAGATAGTTGCAAATGACATATCAGATAAAGGGCTAGTATCCAAAATCTATAAGGAACTCACCAAACTCCACACCCAAAAAACAAATAATCCAGTGAAGAGATGGGCAGAAGACATGAACAGACACTTCTGCAAAGAGGACATCTAGATGGCCTACAGACATATGAAAAGATGCTCAGCGTCACTCATCATCAGGGAAATACAAATCAAAACCACACTGAGATACCACCTCACACCTGTCAGAGTGGCTAAAATGAACAAATCAGGAGACTATAGATGCTGGCAAGATGTGAAGCTACAGGCACCCTCTTACACTGTTGGTGGCAATGTAAACTGGTGCAGCCGCTCTGGAAAACAGTGTGGAGGTTTCTCAAAAAATTAACAACAGAACTCCCCTATGATGCAGCAATAGCACTGCTAGGGATATACCCAAGGGATATGAAAATGTGGTGCATAGAGGCACATGTACCCCAATATTTATAGTAGCACTTTCAACAATAGTCAAATCATGGAAAGAGCCTAAATGTCCATCACCTGATGAATGGATCAAGAAGATACAGTTTATATATACAATGGAATACTACATGGTATTGAGAAAGAATGAAATCTGGCCATATGTAACAACGTGGATGGAACTCAAGGGTGTTATGCTAAGTGAAATAAGTCAGGCAGGGAAAGACAGATACCATACGTTTTCACTTACATGTGGAACAGGAGAAACTTAACAGAGGACCATAGGGGAGGGGAAGGGGATAAATAGTTAAGGAGAGGGAGGGAGGCAAACCATAAGAGACTCTTAAATACTGAGAACAAACTGAGGGTTGATGAGGATCGGGGAGAGGGGAAGGGGGGTGATTGGCATGGAGGAGGGCACTTGTTGGGATGAGCACTGGGTGTTATATGGAAACCAACTTGACAACAAACTATATAAAAAAAGATGTGGTATATACACATATACAATGAAATATTACTCAACCATAAAAAAGAATGAAATCTTGTCATTTGCAACAACATGGATGGATCTAGAGAGTATAATGCTAAGCAAAATAAGCCAGTGAGGGAAAGACATATAACATATGACTTCACTCGTTTGTGGAATTTAAGAAACAAAACAAATTCACAAAGGCAAAAAAAAAAAAAAATTAAGCAAAGCAAAAAACAGACTCAACTACAGGCAACAAACTGATCATTCCAGAGGGGAGATGAGTGAGGGAATGGGTGAAACCAGTGATGGGGAGTAAGAGTACACTCATCTTGATGAGCACTGAGTAATCTATAGATTTGGTGAATCACTATATTGTACACCTGAAACTAATATAACATGTGTGCTAACCATACTAGAATTAAAATAAAAATTTTAAAAATAGAAAGAGTTACAAAATTTATAGAATTAAATACATGTATATATTACTAAATATACATTTAATTTATATTTTTAAGAAAACAGACTAGCAAAAATATTTACACCATTTCAGAAAATATAAAAGCCATAAAAAAATCCCAGAAAAAAGAATATTTACATGATACTTAGAATAACTTATAGGTATGTCTTGATTAAGATAATCCAATATATAAAATCATCTACATTTAATTAAACTCCAACATTTATGATATTCCTAGTATACGCAGGGCCCTGTGCTAGAAGCCCAGAAAACAGACAATCTGAGTGTGCCTTTAAGTCCCTGACAGAGGAAGTAGGGATGGAAGCCACTTGCATTTATGAAGGAGATCTGTCATGTCTCAGTAAATTCAACATGTTTTCCTGTAAGTTGCAAAATTCTCTACATTTTTACATCTTTTTGGAATAAGGTTCAATTGTAAAACAGTTTTCCAAAATACATCTACTGCATAGGGAAAGGTACCCAAGAGTATTTGCTACTCCATCTGAAGAACAGGATCTGACTTGCCTGTTACACCCTACAGAATATCCTCAGCACAGGAAAGTCAATTTTCAATCTGGCTGCATGATTTTAAAATTTCATTTTAATGCTTGCTCCCAGCTTGAAACAATGCAAGTAAATATTTACTTACACGTTAGTTTTCTTAAAATTCTATGCTCAGACCTGCATCATTTCCTTTAGAATAGAGCAATCGAATCAATAAGTATACTTTTTATTAACATGATTCATCCACTAATTCTTCCTAAGGATAAACTGAGCCTCTACTTAATTCTTTTAACCAGAGACTTTTCAACAGAAGGAGAGCTGTGTGCATTTGGTCAAATCTCCTCTCACCTTCTGTCTCTCTCTGCTCTCATGCCTCCTCTTCCTCTTTTGCTCCCTCCCCTCTTAACCTTCCCTCCCTTGGAACTCAGAGACAGAGTGACCAGGTTGCTAATACAGATCACCCATTTCCTTTTGTTCTCCACAACATTGGCAAGAGGTATAATACCTAGAAAAGAGAGAAAGGTACCTTTTCTGTTCCTGTCACGTTGTGACTCAAGGAAGAAATTCTCTTTCCTTTCTAAACGATCTTGTTTCTCTCTGACAGGTACCGATGGCCACGTTATCTGGTTAGAGCCCAGCCTGTAGCTACCGTGCAGGTAACTCACTCATGTTGGACTGTAACTCACCTAACTCGTCTGTGTCCTGGCCAAACATGCGCCAAAGTAAAAGTTCAGAGCTGACCACAGGGCACGTTTAATGATTAACATAAGCTACTTAGGCTTTTTCCTCAGGGTCTTTTATTAATGGCCAAAGAAAGAGTATCTTACATTTTTCTCCACTTACTGCATGTGCCCAAACAAGAATTCTAAGTAAAAGTCCACCCAGTGAGACAAATATGCATTCAATGATTGAAAGAATTTGCCAGTAAGTCAGTGACCAAACACAGGGCCCAGGACAAAGGGTCACTGGAGAGCTGGTTCCCATTCACGAACAGTCTTTTCATTGACAGGAATGACTGGTAAGTTCTGGTCTGATACTCTCACTACAGAAGTGGGTCTAAAGAAAGCAGAGAAAGGAAGTGACTTATTGAAACTCTTACTAAGAAAGGGCCCATGAGCCCTCTTTTTTTTTACTTTCCTTCCTCCCTCCTGACCTTACTTTCTTGACCAAGAAGAAGCCCTTGACTTGTACTCATCCCCTTCTAGTAGGACTTAAACCATGGATCTCAGTCGTTGGCTTGACTCTCTTGATTATCAGAGAACAAGCAGGCCCAGGAGGTCAATACCAGCCACCTTTTCCATTGGTTCATGTCTTCTCTTTCTCTGTCACACCATCCATTCCAGTTTACATCACCAGCTTCCTGGTCATGTCAGTCAATGCCCAGTGGCTCCTGACCAGAGGAAATGCTCATCTTTTCCCACCCTTTCCATGGGGAGAGGAGCTTTTCCAGCACAGTTTGATAGCCCTGAGTCTCTGCCTCAAAGGACTATCAGCAGACCTAGGAAGTATCCTCAATAAGACCAGATTTAATACATGCAGATACAGCACAACTCTGATGACAATACCTATCCTCTAAAAAGTACTGGAGGTTACACCAAATCTGTGCTTGCGTATCAGAGCGTGCCACCAGCAACAAACAAGATGCTCTTCCTGGTGCTGCAGCCAGCAGTGTAGAGACAGGGTGCCTGGCCAAGCTGGGCGGGTGCAGAATCAGCCACTCTGTCATGCTGCCTGCCTGCCGGCCCAACCTCAGTTTCCACCTGGATCCGTGCCCCCCCCCCCACCCCCAAGCACAGGTCAACAAGCACTGATCCAAGCCACACTTGTGTGCCTGGTACATAAGTAGTGGGGAGGAAAGAACAGACCAGTTATAGCAAGATAATTAGAGGGGATTTCAAAATTATTGGTAATTTTTTTATTTTTTAAAGGAAATCATATTCATGAATCACTTAGCTGATTCAACATTATTTTTTAAAGAATATATTGGGGCTCATTGGGTGGTTCATTCTGTTAGGCTTCTGACTTTGGCTCAGGTCATGATCTCACCACTCATGGGTGGGAGCCCCGCATCGGGCTCTGTGCTGACAGCTCAGAGCCTGGAGCCTGCTTCAGATTCTGTGTCTTACTTTATATCTGTCCCTCCCCCACTCTCATTCTATTTCTCTCTCAAAAATGAATAAATGTTTTTAAAACTTTAATTAAAAAAAAGAATATAACACAGTGCTTGCTGTCTGGCAGGGGGGACAGAAAAATTATCAGATTAGATTACTATAGTGTGATCAAGTCTCCTGATAAAGAAGTAACTCATGTTTTATTTCTTGTTACCTTAGCAAAACATTTCCAGAACTTAATCTCTATCCTTGAGTAAATAGTATATAATGGATACTTATAATTCCTTTGACCAGCCTAGCTGTAAAGATTTCATCCAAAAGCACCCCAATTTTCTCATGGGTAGATTTGCCTCTTTGTTCTTGACCAATAGAATCCTAATGGCTTTGGCTTCTGTGCTCTAGGAACTTCTTGGTAGGTGACCAACCTCCGCTATTAAAGAAATAAAGAGGCGTGAGCCACTTAATGCTCCCAAGACCTAAAAGGAGAAGTTGTAGACCTCTACAGGGAATGGTATGCCGCCTGGAAGCTTGGCGAGCCTCAAGTATTCCCCTCTGTGTTCCCCTCGTCCACCTCAAGATTCCCAAATATAGATAAAGATCTAAGTTTGCCAGGAAAACACAACTTCCAGACATCTTATCATACTCCAAATTCCCTCTCACATAGAAAACCTAAATAAAGTCTTGAGCTCAGGTCTCTGACTCCACGATAAAGACAAATGCTCCTCAGAAGGACGCCTGACTACAGTTCCCCTGCACCACAACATAGGCAGCCATGCTCACCCCCAGATGTTGACGCTATTGCACAGGAAGCTATTTCTATGAGAGTTTATAAAATCTTGGCACAAAAATTTTTGCCCGAAGAAAGAATGATATATGGCCATTTGTGGGAAAGTGGATGGACCTTGAGGGTGTCATGCTAAGCGAAATAAGTCAGGCAGAGGAGGATAGATACCATATGTTTGCATTCATAGGTCTAACAGGAGAGACCTGGCAGGGGACCATGGGGAGAGGAAGGGGGAAAGAGAGCGGGGAAGAGCGAGGGACACAGATCAAGGGAGACTACTGAATACTGGAGACGAACCATGGACTGAAGGGGGAGGGGGAAGGGAGGAGGGGGTGATGGTCATGGTGGGGGGCACTTGTGGGGAGAAGCACTGGGTGTTATATGGAAACTAATTTGACAATCAACTATTATAAAAAAATAATAAAATTTAAAAAAAAATTTTGCCCGAGCCATTGAAGCCAACTCAGATCAAAGGAGAAAGTTATTCTCTGACGCCTTTCTCTTGGATTCTAACACCACTCTGAATTCCTGGGGACTAGCACCCTTGGGAAAAGGGGGGAGGGGAGGTATATGGGAATATACCTAATAGATTTCCAATTATGGAAAACATAATCCATTAAGGTCTAGCTGTTGTGCCCTGAAGTTCATCAGCACATTTGGCCAAGCCCATACTCTACAGGCTGTTCTCAACTAAAGGAGTAAATGGGACAGGGATAGTAAGACACAGGACTCCTCTCATGAAGACTATAGCTTGAAGACTCCTCAACAAACTTACAGAACTTTCCTTAGACTACATATTAGCCTAGGATGCTTCTACTGACCTCTCCACTTGGGGTTAGTCTGACAGCTCTTCCAGCTTTCCCAGCCCATCCCCATTTTCTCTCTTCGGCACTTACCCCTTGCATGTACCACACCACCCCTTATTGCTTTTCTTAAACCTTGGCCACACCTCTTAGAAGAGTCCCTTTATTAATTTTTCAGCCTGAATGTTCTATTTGCTTCCTACTGGAACCCTAACTGATATAGAAGCTCTAAGACATAGATAAGATCCCAAATGGGAAAATGTAGAGTTCCAAGTCATCAAAAATTGGCTGCAACTGTAAATGTGACCTCATGAATAAACACAGGCTGGTAATACCTGGCAACATTTGAGTTATATGTGTCATTCCCAAACTAGATGCTGCATCTCTTCTTTTTTTAAGTTTATTTATTTATTTTGAGAGAGAAAGAGAATGAAAGCAGGGGAGAGGGAGAGAGAGAGGGAGAGAGAGAATCCCAAGCAGGCTTGGTGCTGTCAGCACAGAGACCAACATGGGGTTTAAACTCACAAACCATAAGATCCTGACCTGAGCCAAAATCAAGAGTCAGATGCTTAACTGACTAAATCGCACAGGCTCCCCAAGATGCTGCATTTCTTAAGGAAAATAATTATATTTATTTCTCTCTATTCCCAGAGCATTTTATACTGTATCTTATATACCTTGTACATCCATCTGGGAAAGAACACCAAGTAGAAAAGACCAAGTAAGCCAAAATTATATTTTAAATGGAAACTCAGAAGACTCAATACATTTTGCTTTTTTGCTTTCCCTTCATCAAATTTGGTATTTATATGCTCTTCAAACTATAGACATGTTTCTGATAGAAGGCAGAGGCAGACTATGGAGAAGGATATTAACATGACCCCTTTGTCTAAGCCAGAACTTCATTATTTAGGAGCCCTGAAGAAAGCTTTGCTCCCATTCTCCAGGGGCCACATCCTGTGTGACCAACCACGGAGCTATGACTCATGTATGCTTCTTCTGTGTTGTCAGAATCCTCCCCAGGCAATTCCTCTCTTAACTGTATGAAATAGACCCAACTGGCCCTCCTTGCTTCTCCTCAAGGATTCCTAGTATCCCTTTTTTCAGGGGGAAACAAAACTAAAGCAGTATATTCTCTCTGGTTTAATATCATATTCCTAATTAAATTGAGATCCTAAAGATAATGAATATATGCATTCAGTTGTGGGGGGGGACAAATCTGCTCTATCAGAGGGTCTAAGCTATGGGTGAAACACATGCTTCATAATTTCTTTAGACAAGTTTTCTTTTCCACTAGATAAAATTACTCAAAAGTAATTTGTCATTATTGTCTCTGTCCTGAATCAGTTTTGCTTACTAAATTATTTTGGTAACAATAACTCCACTTATCCGAAAGCTAAACTGTGGTGACCTTCAACATTTTAACAAGTGTCCTGAAAACTAACCAGGCCCCTGGGAGGGCAAAGATGAAAACAACGTACAAAACATGCACACTTGGGAGTAACATTGAACTGTAGGTAGTTCCTCACTCAGATGAGTGGAGCTGACTAACAACTCTAACATCATAGGGTCTGGAGGGATGGTGCTATATGCCTCAGTCATCCTGAGGGCGCCATTGGATTACAACATTCAACACAGCCGGGCTCATACCAACAAAACAGAGCAATCGGAAAGCAGTGAAATCAGGTGGCTTAGTCAGTTAAGTATCTGACTTCGGCTCAGGTCATGATTTCATGCTCTGTGAGTTTGAGCACCACATCAGGCTCTGTGCTGACAGCTCAGAGCTTGGAGCCTGCTTCAGATTCTGTGTCTCATTCTCTCTCTCTCTCTCTCTCTCTCTCTCTCTCTCTCTCTCTTTCTACCCAGCTTGTGCTCCATATCTCACTCTCTCTCAAAACTAAACAAACATATTTTTTTAACGGCAGTGAAATAAGTTCATATCTAAGTGTAGGATGGCCACCTCTCCCAATTTACCCTGACTAGGAAGCACTTCCAGTGCTAACTAACACAGTGCAAGTCCCAGACAAACCAAAATGGTTGATCATCCTCCAAGAAAACAAGGGAAATGAATAAAATATATGTTAGATCTTATTCTAAAAAACCTATAAATTTTATACAACACATTGGCACTCAAAGGGGGTAGGCTTCAGTCGCTCATAAAACTCACTTATGTGGAGTAACTGGATTCTTGTCATGTCAGATGAAATAGATGTTGCAATATCCAACGTCTTCAGATGGCAGAAACATCCTTTGCTCTGAATTTGGAGTATCTGTCAGAGATGTGGACAAAACAGCATATGTCAGTTTCTGAATTACAGTAAAGCTCCTTCTCCCTGGGTTCAACAGAATTTAAAATAAATCATACCAGCAGGGAGCAACAACACAAAAGCAATTAATTTTTTTTCCAGTTTGATACCATGTTCCTCTCTGAGTCCTGAAGCCCAGCTGAGATTTCAGGAGTGTATCTCACACTTAGTTTTAAAATTATGGCTGACAGTGAAGTCATTCATTTCTGCAGCCCAGTTGAATGCTTGCTTTAGCAGCAGAATGTTATGATACTGTCAACTTCTATATCTTAGAGGAAATTGTTTTAAAAATGGAATAAATGTTTGCCCCTTCTCTGGCAAATGATGCACAACTGATAAAACAGCACACGTGAAGGACATATAAGTGATAAGAAGGAGGGGATGCTAAAAGTCTAGAGATTAAGACTGCCTTCAGAATTAAACAATGAAAATGCCACAAGTTAATGCATCCAATTACTTAGTAAGACTTAAGGCTCTTCATGTGTCTAAAGAAAACCATTCAGATGGCCTATTGGCGAAGATAATGTAATGTGGCAATCTTTAAAAATGGTCACAAATTCTTTGTCAGCTATTTCACTGGAAGGAGAGTCCATGTCTCCCTCCTCTTGAAGCTGAATGGGCTTGTCACTCACTGAACAGACAGCTTCAGAAATGATGCTGCCTGGCTTACAAGGCTAAGTCAGAAAACACAATGCAGTTTTGCCTTGTTTATTGGAACACTTATGCTCGGAGCTCTGAGTCACCCGAGCAGAAATCAAACTACCCTGGCCAGGCCAGGAGGAAGCCAAGCCACATGGAGATACCTCCCATTGGTGCTCCAGTTGGCAATCCCAGACACCACATCCAGGAATTAATGGTCCTTCACAGCATTCCAGACCCCAGGCTTCCAGTCACTGCCATGCGTCTTCCTATCTGAGCCCTCAAACATCATGTATTAGCCACAAGACTTCCCTGCTATGCACTTTCCAAAGTCTTGATCCACAGAATCTTCCAAGATAATAAAATGGCTGCCAATGCCACTAATGGTAGGGAGGTTTGTTATGCAGCAGTGGTAACCAGAATCAGCCCTAAAAGCTTGGAAGTAGGTGAGTCCAGGGATAAACACGCATGTGATCCTCTAAGCTCTGAACTAAGAACTGCCCCACACTCCTGTTACCCAATTGTTAATTCCCATGCATCCTGAGATCTCCAAATGACTATCCCACAGAGAACTTTCCTCCTAGACTAGATGAAGTCTCCCCATCATATACACTTGTTAAATCTTTATTTCTTCATTGTAGCACTTAATCCAATCATACTTAAATAATTATTACTGATGTATTAAACTCTGCTGCATCATTATTGATGTAGATGAAATGGACTTATTTGTCTCCAGTCACTGCCTTCAATTATGCTTCTCAAATGTTTTTTTGTTGTTGTTGTTTTTAAATAACACTTTAAGCAAATCTCATAGCTTGCAGCTTATTTCTATTTGTTAAATCCACTCCAGGTTAAATGTGAATAAAATGTGCAATTGAAGTTAATAATATTCTATCAATGTCAATTTCCTAGTTTTATAAAGGTTCTAGAGTTATGTATGGTGCTACACTTAGGGAAAGCTGGATGAAGGGTACACAGGAACCCTGATTTTTTAGAATTTCTTGCATTTTAAACTATTTCAAAATAAAAGTCTATTTAAAAAAAATCCAGTCCATCTTAATGAGTTCCACTTTATGTGGAGAAGGTTGCAACAGGTATGTACCAGATGCCATTAATCACTCAAACCCTGTAACCAGCCCCCAAATCTGATTCCATGCCACCAAGCAAACATCTTGGCTCTCAGATACAGGTGTAAAGAGAGAGCTACACCAGCCAGGATTTGCCACATCACAAGTAAATCAATGAGCATTGGAGAATAATATAGCAGTCACTTAGGATTTGGTGAAGGAATGCCCATCTGATGCATAGAGTTTCCTTGGTACACTGGCCAGGCAAAGTTCAAAACCATGTTTCACCCTAAACTTTGGTAACTTGCCTGGGAGAGGACTACTGCCCGTGAACACTTCTCTGAATGCCAGCCAGTCTTTCACAAGTGCAACATCCGGTCTCACCATATGTGGAGTGAACCTTTCTATTTTAGTACATCATATGTGATACACTACAAGCATTCAACAAAAGAAATAAGGGATGAATGGATGGATGGATAGATGAAGAGATAAATTAATAAAGTTACAAACCATGAACAAGATATACAGCAACACACTTGCTTATGTTGGCTGTGTCTGAGGCACTGGGACATGCTGGGAACATTCATGTCCTAAAATAATACCTGTTATTACTCTCGTGTTTTACTTTTTCAAGATTTTTTCCCCCCACATGTCTACTCAGATAATCCTTATTACAGTCCTATGGGTTATTGTGACCCTGTTATTAAGATGCCCAGAAATATCAAGCAAGTTCTTCCAAAGTCAGTTAATTAATGCGCCATAGGAACCAGAAACCAAAATCCCTGGGCCACAGACTCTAATGTGTTTCCCCAACTGTAATCGGTATATACACATTCTGTTGTGAAGACTGAATAGGTGCCAATGCCATGAGGTAGGCTGAGGGCTGACCTGGCAAAGTGAGAGGCACTTAGAAAGTGCCTGGATATTCCTGGCCCCTAGAGATATCCCCAGTGCAGACAGACACCAGCCAACATTCCTAAAGAACTGACCTACAGTGAAAATGTGCTGTCATTAATTGTATTCATTGGTTTCTCACTTAGTGAAGAAAGTAAATTAGGAGATGGAAAATCAGAACCTCAGACTCTAATTCGATCCCATTAAGCAAAAAAGCAAATATCCACTGAGCACATGTGATGTTTCCCTAAATTCTGTGATGGCTATGATGTAACCTCTGTCCTCCAAAAGATTTTAATCTACTGGAAAAAAAAACAGAACATTTACAAACAAACTAACGTAAGGCAGGAAGTGCCATAGAAGAGGAATAAGTGATAAATCCAGAGTAATCACTTTACTGTGAGATAAGCAGGGAGGACATGGGGTGTGGAAGGATGGGTGAGATCTCTACATGGGGAGAGAGAAGAAAGACTGTTTCTTGGAAAAGGAACAGAAATGCAAAAGTACAGTTGAAAGCTACATGCTGAGAAGCAAAGCACAATAAAGCTGCAGATCTAAGGCACGGTCAGCTGGTTTCCAGGAGAGGCTGCAGTGGATGACTTAAACGCAGGGCCATTAAAGCTGATTGTTAGAGAGTTGGGGAGAGAAGGGACGCAAAACTTGAGAGACTATTGAATACTGAAAACAAACTGAGGACTGAAGGGGGATGAGGGGAAAGAGGTGGAGATGGTGGAGGAGGGCACTTGTGGGGAAGAATACTAAGTGTTGTATGGAAACTAATTTGACAATAAACTACTTTAAAAAAAAAAAAAAGCTGATAGGTAGGGCGTGGAGTTCCAAACCACAGCCCTGTGCTTTACCAGACATTTCTGTGGTCACATCCAACAGCAAAAATGCCATAAACATTATAGCTATAACGACAGCAAAAAGAAACAAATGATCTTTGTTTGTGAAAAAAATTAACTTATATTACATTTCTAAAGCATAGGTTGATATAAAAAGAAAAAGATCATTGAAAAAAAGAGGGGCGCCTGGGTGGCTCAGTCGGTTGAGCATTCAACTCTTGGTTTCAGCTCAGGTCATGGGCTCACAATTTGTGAGATCAAGCCCCACATCAGGTCCTGAGCTCAGCCTGCTTGGGATTCTCTCCCTCTCTCTCTGCCCCTCCCCCCACGCATGTACGTGCACTCTGTCTCTCTGCCTCAAAGTAAATAAACAAACTTTTTTTTAAAGGTGCAATTTGACCTAATCCAGCTTTGTGTAGCTCCCTAAACTAGAAGAGGTGAAGGTCTGCCCTCCTCCATCTCCACAAACCTGTTCTCTTTGTTCATCTGTCTGTGGTTACTGACTTACTAACTCAGACCTGTCACCCTTCTGCCCACTCCAAAGCAATGCTGCATGTAGGTGGCTCATGTGCCACTGGACCACACTTACCTTTGGGCAGCATCTCCCACTTTCATCTTACTCTCACCCTGTGTCCCTCAGCCAGGTCACCCACTCATGGCCAAAGCTGCAGGGAAATAGTTATACTTGGCTCTTTGTTTTGTTATTATCTGTGTATATCAGGAGCGTCTCCTGAGAAATAGATGGTTTCTCCATATCTTTTCACTTTAAACATTGATACCTCAGTTTGGATCCCCAAAATAAGTTGAGCAAAACGAGTTCATTGTAGGGTAGAAGAAGAGCCTGAGCAGATTGAAAAGAGGCCAGATTCAAGGGAACCTGGGTTTCTCAGTCAATTAAGCATCCAACTTCAGCTGAGGTCATGATCTTGTGGTTTATGGGTTCGAGCCCCACATCAGGCTCTGTGCTGACAGCTCAGAACCTGAAGCCTGCTTCAGATTCTCTGTCTCCCTCTCTCTCTGCTCCTCCCCCCACTCTCAAAAGTAAACATTAAAAAAATTTAATATTTAAAAAATAGGCCAGATTCTTATCATTATAGAATAATCTCCAATAGTTTCATATTTTAAAAGCAAGCAAATAAACTTTAATCCAATAAGACACTCATGGATTAGCTTAAGTTAAAACAAATGGAGCAGATGGGAAAGTGGAGTCCATTTGATGGTAACATGTTTCAAACCTAGAATAAAAGCAGAGCTTCCAGAAGTGGTTTCCTGTTGGCAGACAGTCCTCAGAAATAGACAAACTATCCATATTAACCTGAAATGTGAACTTCTGTACAAAATCATTGCTCTTTATTCATTAATTCATCCAACAAAAATTTAGCGGGTGTCTGGGGAAGATGAGCACCTCTGTGTGACTCAGAGGTGCCCTCAGAGATTGAGAGAGATACAGATAGATGGGTAAGGTGGGCCAACTTGTGAAAAGCATTTTTGGCCATACTACAAAAATAATCATTTTACCCTTATGGGCTTTGGAAAGATGCCGATGCTTTCTAGGGCTCCAAATGACATCAACAGACACAAAGGATAACTAGCAGTTGGATAGATTGGTGGAGTGGAAAATGGATGCTGGAAGAGATGTAATGAGCCCGTGGGAATGATTCAAGGAAAATGGATAAATAGGAAAATCATGGTTGCCTAAACTCCAGCAGCAGCCAGAGGAGAATGCTGAAAGCCGCACCGGCCTTGCTGGATGACACGGTCACAGTAAGGAAATGGCAGACGTGCAGGGCTCCTGCCATGAGAGGCAGAAACTGGCATCGCCTTCTGCTACTACTGCTCATGTGAAATTAAGCCTGTTGCTATTAACTAGGCCTCACAATGTTCCAAGTCAGACCGATATTTCCCCACACAGATACCTCATGGGAAGAAGCATATTCCCACCTCTATAAAGAGAAATTTAAACAAAGCACTGCAGATGTTTGTCGAAAGGTTCTTCTAATTGAGCCTCACAAATTTAAGGCATAGAAAATGAAGGGGGTTAAAGAACACAAGATTTACTATTAACTCTGGCCTGGAGAAAAAGAGCCTAATTTAGGAATAAGAAATAAACAAGAGCCAGGCATAAGTTACTGTGCATACATATGCTAATTTGGTGCCCATTATGAGGATGGGTAAGAGTAGTTACAATTTAAACTCATATGCAAAGGTCGGCTCATCTAGGGCGCCTGTGGTGCTTACACCTTCAACATCAAAGAACAAGGTTGACAAAAGGTTTATTTACTAACCAGCTCGAATACATTCTTCCTCCTGTGAGCCAGACAGAATGCCTCCTAGCCTTGTTTATGCCTGAATCTTAGCGTTATTGTTATAAACAAATGTGTTTGCTATCTGCTTCTCACTGAAAACATCATGCTATCTTCTTAGTTGTAAGATTTACTACCGGTTCAAACAAATATGTATGTTAACTGCTTTTCAGTGAGAATATCCTGTTATCCTATGATGTGTAAATTACCTCATTATAATTAGAGTAGTTCTGCAAAAATGCCTCTGTAAAACCTGTTTCTGCACCCTTTTCAATGCATCTTATCACTGAGAATTATTTATAAAAATTCCACTTTTTGATGTCATGTTAACACTTAAATCTGTAAATAAAGACACAAAACCCGAACAGGATAGGGATGCCGGAAACACATGGCTCTCTCACTCCATTTCCGCCAACGCCGGCTCTCCTTCAGGGGACCCTGGACCAGCTGGAGCTGGACTCTGGCAGGAGAACAAGTTGGAAAGGAATTTATGATACAGATTCAAGAGAACTTGAGAGATGGCATAATGTAACAGAAAGAGATATCGAAGATGAGTCTGGGGTTGCTAGTTTGGGCTGCTGGACCCATGGGCAGTGGGCAAATGGTGGTATGATGACTGAGACATGTGATAGAGGCTATTGGTGCCCAGCTCAGATCCCCTTCACCGGGTGGTGGGGGGTGTGCCTATCTCCCAGCTGCTGTTGGTGTGTGTTCCCTTGTAGCTCTGCCCATTTCTGGAGAATCCCCTTCAGCTCTGGGAGCCATCTTGCCTGGAATGCCCAGGGAATTACACCTTCACTCCAAAGCAGATCAAAGCCATTAATTGATGGGTATGGAGCTCCTTGGGTCAAAAAGGGTTCTGGGATACTGTGATACTCCAGAGCTCCCTCAGCAATCAGGCTCAACCACATCTTTGTCTTCCTTTCAAGATCCTCAACCCCATTCCTTTACCCATCATCTCCTGAGGTCATTCTTCAATAACCACCTTGCCCAAGGATATCATAGGCTCTGTTTCTTGGGAACCTGACCTGAGACAGGCAGCAAGATAACTGGAAGGAGAAAATAAAGTTAGAGGCAAGGCAATTATTTTAGTTTGAGATGCTTCCAGAGAACCTAGTACTTGTAAGTAAAAGGGAATCTGGAATCAAGAATCAGACAAACATGGTTTCCAATCTGTGACTTCTTAGTCTTGCAGTCTTGGAAAAGTTGAGGCATACTGAGGTCTTGCTCACTTCAGCGTACTGCTGGGTGGTACTTCAACATCTGGAGACTAAGGCCCATCACCTTGACCTTGAGAAGCTCTATCATTTTACTTCAGGTAAAGTTTAAATGTTACCACCGTCTGTGTGTGCCTAGAGGTGAAAAATTGGGAAAAGCATCACTTAACCTGGCAGCCCTGACTCCCCATCTGTGAAATGGAAATTCTTATACTCCAACTCCAGG
>NC_043706.1:48053434-48082487 GCF_006229205.1 Suricata suricatta
CTGGGTGGTACTTCAACATCTGGAGACTAAGGCCCATCACCTTGACCTTGAGAAGCTCTATCATTTTACTTCAGGTAAAGTTTAAATGTTACCACCGTCTGTGTGTGCCTAGAGGTGAAAAATTGGGAAAAGCATCACTTAACCTGGCAGCCCTGACTCCCCATCTGTGAAATGGAAATTCTTATACTCCAACTCCAGGGGATACTCATGAGGATAAGATGAGAAAACCTAGCATAGCAGAGTCAAGAGTAAGCCCCAATGAATGTACTTAACATCAGTGTTACCACCCAGAGAGGCGTTCAGGAGGTACCACTGCTCAGGAAGAGTCTAAACTGATGTTCGCTACTGGGCTCTTATCCAAATGCTTCTTTCTTTCCTCTTCCTCCTTGTCAAAGATAATCAGGAGAGAGTGTGCCAAGTGTGACAGAACTCTAATTATTCTCTCTGGGGCCTTCATGTATTTTTTACATGAACTTAGAGGTGGGAGGATCAGGAGAGGTGGGGGGAAGACAAATGAAATCAGGATCTCTCCCTAACATTGCCCTGAACCTCCAGTGTTCTTATAAATGAGTCATGTCCTTCATCTCAGAACCTTGATGGCATTAGGCATGACTTATTTTTTTAATGTTTATTTATTTTTGAGAGCACGAGCAGGGGAGGGGCAGAGAAAGAGGAAGACACAGAATATAAAGCAGACTCCAGGCTCTGAGCTGTCAGCACAGAGCCCCATACAGGGCTCAAACCCACAAACTGTGAGATCATGACCTGAGCCAAAGTTGGATGCTTAACCAACTGAGCCACCCAGGCGCCCTGGCATGTCTTATTTGTAGACAACTGATACAGAGCTTCAAAGGAAGCACATAGCCAAGTCAGAAACATGGCGGGACCACTCTGAAATGCTAAGTTCTCAAGTGCAGCATGGAAGAGATGGTATGCAATGGGGCTTCTGGGATCCAGCTTTGAACCATGCCAAGAATGCCCAATTGTCAGTTCCCCCGAACTCTGTGCAGAGATGGCCAAACCCTGTATGTCAATCTCATAAGTGTGACTTTCAGCCAAGGCAGATACTGCAAAAGGGCTTTGTTTGACTTTCTGCCACCCTCTGACAAACTCTCATATTTACCAGATTAATCCATGGCCTTTAGAGACCATGACTTCCAGATAATAAGACATATCTGATTCTTACCTTAAATTCCAAAACACATAAACTATAAAGCATCAGAAGAAAGAAAAAGCCAGTATGGTAGACTGAATTTGCTGAATAAATACCCCTCCCAAAAATAACCACATTCTCATCCCTAGAACCTGTGACTATCTTATCTTACATATCAAAAGAGACTTTGCAGATGTAGTTAAGAATCCTGAGATGGGGAGGCTATCCTGGACTATCTATATAGGACAAATGTAATCCAAAATGTCTTCCTTTTGCCTCCTTAAGGAAGTCAAAAGTCAGTAGTAGGAGAAGTGACAACAGAAGCCAAGGTGATGTGACACACGTAAGGGGCCATGAGCTGAAGCATGCAGGTAGCTTTTAGAAGCTGAGCCTGGGTGTCTCATTTGGTTACGTATCCAACTCTTGATTTTGGCTCAGGTCATCATCTCACAGTTCATGACTTCAGTCCCATGTTGGGCTCTGTGCTGACAGCTTGGAGGCTGCTTAAGATTCTCTCTCTCTCCTTCTCTCTCTGCCTCTCCCCCACTTGCACACTCTCTCTCAAAATAAATAAATAAACATTAAAAAAAAAAAAAAAGAAACTGCAAAAGGCAAGAACACAGATTTACCCCTCAGAACCTCCAGAAGGACTAACACTGCTAACACCTTGACTTTGGCCCGTGAGACGGATTTTGGATATCTGACTCTCAGAGCTGTAGAATCATAAATCCATTTTGTTTTGAGCTGTGAGCTATAAGGTTGCTCATACTATAACAGCCATAGGAAACTAACACAGCCAGGAAAGTTGTCTCTGGGTGCCGTTAAAGTGTGTATATTCCTCTCGGAAAACATTGATGCAATTATCCATAAAACATATGGGCTACTTAGCTCCTGAATTACCCCTTCTATACCTCACCCTCTCTCTCCTCTTGCCTCCTTTAGAAAGACCAAAGACACTCAAGAAGCAGGTTCTCAAATGACATTTAAATGAAATGTGTGGGCGCACACACACAAACACACGGGCTTGAAAAATATTTTTCAACATTTATGTATTTTGAGAAAGAGAGAGCAAGTGATGGAGAGACAGAGAAAGAAGAAGAGAGAACCCCAAGCAGGGTCCACACTGTCAGGGCAAAGCCTGATGTGAGGCTCTAGCTCACAAACTGTGATCTGAGCCAAAATCAAGAGTCAGAAGCTTAAATGACTGAGCCATCCAGGTACCCCCGGAAAAATTTTCTTTTTGCTTAGGAGCCAGGGAAGTATAACTTTTTATGTACATGCATTAGTGAAAAAAAAAAAAAAAAAAGACTGGAAGGATATAAAGGGCAATAGTTAACTTTTGAGTAGTCAGATTATGGGTTATTTTTATTTTCTTCATTTTGCTGAACTTAATGTTCTTATTCTAAAACAAGCACACGTTATTGTCATCAAAAATTTTAAGTGATATCGTATATGATAACAGTACTATCTTTTTTGTGACTCTAAAAGATTTTGTTTTGTAGAAGTTCCCAAGGTCATATCCTAAGTTTAGGACAAGGGTAAGGAAAATTCAGCATCTAACTGAACCCACTGGGGGGCAATGTTGGGCCCTTGAAGATGAACGCAGAACCAGGCTGCTGTGAGCAAATACCAGTTAGGACAAGATAGCCATTCGCAATGTAAAATTTCAGGCACCTCAGTGCCCAACCTGGCCCAAAATATCTTCCCACCAGTCAACCTCACAGACCAGCATTAGAGCAACGTCTTTCATTTAAAAGAGACTTTAAAAGTATATTCTGAGCAACTGAATAATTTAGAAAGGAAATCCATGAAAACAGCAATCCTGTGGACAAATATGTTTGGAAAATGCTAAGAGCTATATCCCCTTCCTTAAAGATTTACAAAGTAGATTGAGTTATTAAAGCCTCTTAACAGTCCCGCGGAAAGGTGGCTCAGGTCATGATCTCACGGCTCCTGAATTCAAGCCCCACGTCAAGCTCTGTGCTGACAGCTCTGAGCCTGGAGCCTGTTTCAGATTCTGTGTTTCCCTCTCTCTCTCTCTGTTCCTCTCCCACTCATGCTCTGTCTCTCCTTCAAAAATAAGTAAACATTAAAAAAATTTTTTAAGATGTTCAAGTATCTCACAAATACTTCATCACAGATCCTTCATTTTGCTTGCAACCAGTATTTCTCAACATTCTTGGGAATTTCTGGTGTAATATTGTGATTTGTATAAAAAATATATATATTTGGTCTTCTTCTCATTTCTGGCACAGAGTTCCTAAAATCCTTGAAATTTGCTCAGTAATAAAAGCAATAAAGGTCGTTTGATATTAATAACAAAATGTCTTTCAACTACATCTGACTTTATGTTAATGAGGTGACTTTAAGAAAGCACCTGAGGGGGGAAGCTGGTTGCCAAGGGGACCAACCATGTGATTAGAGCCTTGGAACTTTAAGCCCCACTCTCCTGAAGACCAGGAAGGGGAGAGGGGCTGGAGATTGAGTTCAATCACAATGGCCTTTGATTTAATCAAACATGCCTAAGTAATGAAGCATCCATAAAACCCATAAGAACAGAGTTCAGATAGCTTCCAGGGTGGTGGAGATGTGGGGGGAGAGTGGTGCCCTCAGAGAAGACGGGGAATCTCCCTGCCCATTTCCACATGCTTGCCCTATGCAGCTCTTCCACCTGACTGCTTCTGAGTTATGTCCCTTTATAATGAATTGGTAATCTAGTCAGTGAAATATTTCTCTTGAGTTCTGTGAGCCACTCCAGTAAATTAATTGGATCCAAAGAAGAGGTCATGGGAAATTCTGATTTATAGTCAGTTGATCAGAACAACAGGTAATAACCTAGGTTTGCAATTAGCATCTAACCTTGGGGCAGTCCTGTGGGACTGAATCCTTAACACGTGGGATCCGACATTATCTCCATGTAAATAGTATCAGAACTGAGTTAAATTGTAAACCACCCAGCTTGTGTGATAGAATTGCTTGATGTGGGGAAAATCCACACATCTGGTATCAAAATGAAGTAGGGTCTTAGTGAAGTGGTAAGAGAATGTTTTCTCATCTTATCTGGTTTAGAGAGTCGAATGCAAAATGAGAGAAGCAACATATTTCACAAATACTAGTTGAGATTTCAAAAAACAATTTTTCCATAGTTTGGTAGAATTTAATCATTTCCAGGATTACATGACTGGTCCACATCCACCGTCCTGACTGCTGATGTATCCTTTATTTACTAAAGAACTTACGAGATGGGCTAGGAGCAGAGAGATTTGATCTTAAAACTCCTGGCATGTAGGACCAATGCCAGAGTGTATAGACATTCTGGGAAGTAGGCAATGGCACCATTGTTTTCTACAAATAGGAGTCTTCTCATGGAACTCCAGGCTGAGGGCACCCCACAGGTTTGAGTACATTTCTACAGAGAGGTGACTGAAAGGTGTGCTGGCACTGTGTCTACACACAGTCCTTCTCCATCACTCAGGGAAACTGAGGCAGATTAGCAAAGTTACCTTCACTGGGGAGCCCATATACATCCTTGAAGATATGGGATACCAGAATGAGGGTCTAGAAGAGAAACGGTGTGTAGCTAGCTACATCTACACTGGCAATGCATGGAAGGGAAAAGGAGCCTGGGGTGGGAGGAAGGGACAGGGAGGTTGTAAAGCAAAACATAGTCAAAAGTCTTCAAAATCAGAGAAGTGACATCCATTTAGCCATGTCCTTGCTGATCTCCTCTGGCTGGGAGGTCAGAGGCTATTTGAATCATCATCTATCAATAATCATTACCAATATAATTAATATATATCACCTAGTCCAAGCCCCTTATTATAATGATGAGGAAACAGGCCTGGAGATAGCAAATGACTTGCCCGAGATCACACAGCTGACTAGGGGCAGAGCCAGGCCTGGTCCCAAGACTTTCCCATTATACCTTCACTTTACCTTAAAAGGGCCCCCTTCCCTATCAGAGGCACTTGACAGATGGAAACTCTGAAGCACCGTGTGTGATTTTTCTCAGGTCTCTTTTATAAGCCTGAGCCTCAGTTTGCCACCATGCTCTAGGCAGGAGCCGTTTTTCCCAGTCCTCCATCACAGGGGCAGTGAAAGTTAACTCTAATGGATGACATATCAAGATAGAAAGCAGACCATACTGAAACCAAGACCCCTTAACCCAAGCCCAGCTGAACCCCAAAGGACAGGGCCCAGACAATGTTGGCCCCCTGTAGTAGAGTGTAAGCCTCAGGACAACTCATTCTCTTGATTTCCCATTCATTGTCCCAAATTCTCCCCAACAATGTGTTTATGCAGGTAAAATATACATAAAATGAGCTCCAAGTACTGAGATAAATAACTCAAAGACACACGAAATATTTCTCAAGGGGAATGGGTGGGAATGGAGAGAAGCCATCCCGCAGGCTGGTTGGCTTGAGGATTATGGGCTGCACAGGGGGAGAGAGGGAGGAGGAGGGTCTGGAACACTGATAGCACTTCCCAGGGGTTGCTGTTCAGGTCTGGCAGCCTGCCTCCTTGAATCCCTGCCCAGCCCCTGGATCACCAAATCAATGCAGTCCCCTGGACAGGTATGGGATCTAAGCCAGTCACCCGATTTGATGAAGGTGACTGTTAAAAGGGATTGGTTCAGAGTAAGAGCCACACACAGCCTCCTGGGCAGTGACTGAAGGTCACTGACCTAAATTAGGAACTAGATGAGAGTCACCTTCTGACCTCCCACCTGTGTCTTCTCCCTCTTCCTCCAACACTTTTGCCCCACATTTGTTCTAGAAAAGCCTACCAGCCAGGGCTCTTCTCCCAGTGTCTTTCAAAAGACAAGCAGATGTGCACCATCAGCTGAGAACACCTTCTAGTAAATAACCTTTCTTGGCTGTATCCCTCTATCTGTGGGACCCTCTTGGGGTCTGGTCCACTCCGTACACACAGAGGCAGAGAAGCTGCTGTAGAATAGACTGAACATCCTACTTGGAGTCCTGCTTCAGCATGGACATAGGCACATCCCTCAACCTCTCTGTCTTTCAGATACTTCCTCTACCTCTACCAGCTGAAGAAGGTCATTTATTTCTTTCAAAGATCAGATTCGAGAATAATTGTGATACACTTCGCAAACTGTAAAGTGTCCTCCAGTGCAAAGAATTTGTGTTATTTGAATATTTTACTATGATGGGTCCATACATAACATGTGTGATTTTTTAAAAGAGTGGGGGTGAGGGGTGCTTGGATAGCTCAATTGGTTAAGAGTCCGACTTCAGCTCAGCTCATGATCTCACAGTTTGTGAGTTTGAGCCCCACGTCGAGCTCTGTGCTGACAGCTCAGAATCTGAAGCCTGCTTCAGATACTGTGTCTCCCTCTTTCTCTGCCCTTTCCCTACTTGTGTTCTGTCTCTCTCAAAAATAAATAAACATTTAAGAAAAATTTTTTTAAAGAGACAGAGAGAGATGGCCCTGGGAATGAAGTTATTAATGGTATGTTTCAGAGCTAAAGGATGATCAAAAAGAAAATGAGGATAATGATTATTACTCTGTGTTCAATTAATTTTAATAAACTATTAAATGTAAATAGATATCATAATTTAAATTAGGAAATATTTCCTAATTATTTTATATTTCTGAAATAATATTTATGAGTTATTTCATAATTCAAATTTAAATAAACTTCATGTTTTTTAATATATTTTGTCACATATATTTTTTAAGCTCATTTTACTTATTTGAGAGAGACAGTGCAAGTGGGGAAGGGACAGAGTTCCAGCAAAGAGCCCAATACAAGGCTCAAACTCATGAAACTGTGAGATCATGACCTGAACTGAAACCAAGAGTCAGATGCTTAACTGACTGAGCCACCCAGGTGTCCCTAAACTTTCATGTTTCAAATTGTATTGGAAACTAAATTGGAATGAAATAAAAATTTTCAAGGAAAGGAAAAATAAGGTTTTATGAAACAAATATTTTTTTATTTTTTAATAAGTTTTAATTATTTATTTTAATGTTTACTTATTTTTTCAATTTTTTAATGTTTTATTTACTTTTGAGAGAGAGAGAAAGAGACAGCATGAGCAGGGGAGGGTCAGAGAGCAGGGGAGACACAGAATCCAAAGCAGGCTCCAGGCTCTGAGCTGTCAGCACAGAGCCTGAGGGGGGCTCGAACCTACAAGATCATGACCTGAGCTGAAGTTGGATGCTCAACTAACTGAGCCACCCAGATGCCCCATAATGTTTACTTAATTTTGAGAGAGAGAGAGAGAGAGAACAGGGGAGGGGCAGAGAGAGAAGGAGAGGATCTGAAGAGTGCTCTGCACTGACAGCAGTGAGCCTGATGTGGGGCAGGAAGTCACACACTGTGAGATCCTGACCTGAGCTAAAGTCAGACACTGAACTGACTGAGTCACCTAGGTGCCCCCAAATAATTAATTTTTTAAGGTGTGGGTTGTTACTATTTTGATAATTCACTTCCATGAAAAGTTGAAGTGAATATTGGAGGTATCTGACTGTCCTCCACCCCCACCCGGCCAGAAGACCCCCTTTCACCCTGGGGCCTTGTGACTCATCACTTCTCTTTGGAGCCTTCTTATCCCCTACACACACTGGATAGCCATCCGCAAGGCTTCTCAAGGGCAACATGAGATTCCTGAAATGTGATCCCAGCTTGCCGTCCTGGGACAGTTGTTCACAGTGGAAAGAATCTCCCTGTGGTATTCAGCTCGATTGGCAGGCTCTGCTGAGGAAGGGGGAAAATGTGCAAGGGATTTGGTGGCATGTGGCCCTCTTGCCCCCACCTGCTCCCACTCCTCCCAAAGGGAGGCAGCTGCCTGTTCTCAGAGCTCACCATCTCCTGCCCAAGAATTAAGATCTGACACTACTCCCAGGTGTTTTTTGGCCAAAAGCTGCCTAGAGAAGCCACATAGGAGACCCCAGCACAAGCAAGATATTCATTCATGGCAAACAGCTGCTACAGAGAAAACTGAGTGGAACCAGAATGAATCATGCTAAGTCATCAAATGCAACCAAATTTGAATTTAAAACAAAATTTAACAGAACAGTCATTGAACAAATTTAAAAAGGAGAAAAAAGTGGAGGGGAGGAAAAAGGACTTGTATTTTTCATGTATACCCTTCTTCTACACTAACTTTTTATAATAAATATATGATTTAAAAAATAATTTAAATAGAAAAAGGAAAAAAAGCAAGCCAAAAACAAATGCATAGTTTCCTACAATTATTAATTCAAATTGAAACAAAGATATGATGATATCAAAATGTTCAGGGAACTATACCAAGATCTATCTGTGTTCAGTTTAAGGTATTTCCATTAGTCTTGTGCTCTTCATTCATTTCTTGGGCTATATATCCCCCGTTGCCATGCAACACTGAGTGACTGTGGTCTCACAGGTCCAAAAGCTTCACGAAAAAACTGCAGCCACTTGCAGCTGGGTTAGGTGACTGTCACCATCCTCTCACACCTTCTTCACAGCCAGGTCAGTTGTTGGGGAAGACTCAGAGGTGATACATCAGGGAAACCCAAAAACAGAACTCAGTCAAGACAGACTTGCAAGAATGTCCAGAATAACTCAGTTAGGAGGGTCACAGGTAGGAAAGTTTAGGCCTCCAGTTGAAGACTGAGAGCACTCTGACATTCAATACAGGAATGACTTAGCAAACAGGTCTTCCCAGAGAGAGACATCCATAAATGCTAGAACCATAAAAATGTTCAATGAATTTTTGGACTCACAGGTGCAGCCTGATACTCGTTTTTGTTTATAATCTACTACCATGGCTTCATGCACTATCTATGTGCTGATGACTCAACTATTCTGAGCTCCTGACCTAAATATCCAACACAGTATTTCCACTCCTCTATCTCCCAGACATGTGAAACTCAGCAAGTCCAGATACTTTGAGCTCTTGATCTCTTCCTTCTCCAGTGTTTTCTGTTTCCAGGAATAGAACAACCATTCACATAGGTACTCAAACTAGAAACCTTAGATTCGTTCTCAACACAGCTCAGCTTCCTGCTTCTAGTCAATCACCAGTTCCTACACATTCAGCCTCTTAATTATATCAGATCCACCCACTTTTGCCATCCCCACTGCCACAGCCCTAATCCAGACTACCACTATCTCTCCCCCAAACTACAGCAAGTTCCTCCTACCCTCCTACCCAATTGCTACATTTACTCTCCCTCTGTCACAAATCTCCAAATCAATCATTTTTGCAATAGAAATCAGTCATCTCTTAAAATCATTCCGTGGCTCCCCAGTAAAGTCCAGAATTTGTAATGGAAACTATCAGGCTCTTTCTTTTTTCATTCATTCAACAAATGTTTACTGAGAATGACAGTGTGCCAAGCACTACCCAAGCATTGGCTATAAGAGTAAACAAAACAGACAAAACTCCTTATCATCTTAGAAACTACAGTCTAGTGGGAGAGAGTAAAAATAAACACATGAGTAAAATATATAACAGGTTAGACTGTGTTAAGTGCCAAGAAGGAAAGTTAAGGAAGGAAGAAAAGAAATTTCAGGGCAGGGACTAAAATTGGTGGTAAAGAAGGGAATTGAGTCCCCAGAGAGAGACATGGAAGAATGAAGAGGGAGCCCACAGACAGCTCAGTTGAGAGAGCTCCCAGCAGAGGGACAGCAAGTGTGGAGTCCCTGCTTAGTCTGTTCAATGTTTAGTGAGTGGGCGGGTGAGACCAGAGTAGAGTAGGAGAGATGAGCTCAGGGGAGTTGGTGGTTGGGGTACAGGGAGGTACTGCAGACTGTACAGGACCTTGTAGGTCATCAAAATTGCAAGACCTCAACTTATCCTAAGATGGGAAGAAATAAAGGGTCATGAGCTGAGGAATGACTTATGAGCACCCACTGTGTACCAGACACCCTTGTAGGTATGGGAGACTGAGAATTAAATGAGACAATGTCCATGTTCCCATGAGGGTTACATTCCTTTTGAGAACGGTGAAGTACAAAAAAAATAATAATAAATGAACAAAATGATTTCAGATAGTGAGAAACCTGTATAATAAAAAATAAAACAAGATTACATAATGGGGGGTGACAAGGTTGCCTAGAAGCTTTAGATATCCAGGGAATATTCTGAGGCAATGATGTGTCAGCAAAGACCAAAATGTCCAGATCCTTCTGGATATTGGTGCAGGGGCAGAGGATTCCACATGAAGGAACAAATGCAGAGGGCCTGAAGAAGTGGGCACAAGCAGGAATGTGTAAGGAATGGAAGGGAGCACTGGGAGAAGTGACAGGGGTTGACATGAGAGAAGCTGGTGGAGTTCACATAAGTTATGGAAGACGTCATGGTAACGCTTTTAGATTTCATTTTAAATTGTTTTTTTTTTAATGTTTATTTTTGAGAGAGTGAGAGACAGAGTGTGAGGAGGGGAAGGTCAGAGAGAGAGGGATACATTGAATTTGGAGTGGGCTCCAGGCTCCAAGCTGTCAGCACTGAGCCCAACACAGAGCTGGAACTCACGAACCATGAGATCATGACCTAAGCCAAAGTCAGATGCTTAACCGACTGAGCCACCCAGGTGCCCCAATTTTATTTTAAATAAAATGGAACTGTAGAAAGGTTTAAACCATAAAACAGTCTTATTCATGTTTTGAAAACTCTCATGGCCAATTAGGCACAAATTGATCAAAGGGAACCACAAGTTGACATAGCCCAGGCAAGACCTACTGATATGGAAGACAGATATGGAAGCTATTTGGGGGGCCTTACTGTGAGATTGGATCTAAGGAGTGAAGAAAAAGAGAAATCAAAGATGGCACCAACCTGGATTTGGAGTCTGAGCTACTAAATGTAATCTTGTGAATTGGAGAAGAGAAAGGGAAGAATATAATGTGGAGGAGAGCATTAAGACTTCCAATTTGGCCATGTTAAATCTGAGGTACTTCTTAGACTTCCAAATGGACACATCAAGTGAGAAGTGAGATTAATGAAGTAGAAGGTTAAGAGATACATCTGGGGTTGTCTGCAGATGTAGATATGGAGGTCAAGCCACAGAGCTGAATAGAATCACCTCAGGAGAGATTATAACTAGAGAAAAGTTGGGGGTCACCACAGGACTCTAATTTTTACAGGCCAAACAAAAGAGAAAGAGCAGACATAGTAATTGAGAAGATGCAGCAAGTGAGCAAGGAAATGGCGACTGCAAAGATGCCAAAATGGGACTAGAAAAACAATAGTTGAATTTGTCAACGTAAAAGTTATTAGTGACCTTGCAATAGCAATTGCACCACAAAGAGGAAACAAAGTCCAATGGTTAAGGAAGGAAGAGAATAAGAAGTGAAAATATGGATAAGGAGACAATAGACATCTTTTTCAAGAAATTTTGCCATGGCAGGTTTTTGTTGTTGCTAATGGGGTCATGGAGCACACCTGTATGACAATAATGGAAATGATTCAGGAGACAAAGGAATGGATTCCCAGTAAGGGGCCTCGTGCTGTGTTCAGGTCTTGTCCTAATTAATTTCTAGTTCCCAAGTTGCATTCCAGTTAATTTTCCTACCTTCAGAACCACAGATTGTGTCTCCAGCTGTGACCAGTCACTAAGAGAAGATTGTCCTTTGTCACCCGGGAACTGGATGCTAGAATATGGATGAATCAACTCACACCCATTAGCTCAACTAGAAAAGAACTCCATCTACAGGCATCAAGAAGGTGGATCAGCAGAAGCACCAACATAATATGCAGCTGGTTATAGTTCATTGTCACACAAAACGAGCCGGCTTCTGGATTTAGGGAATGTTTTCAATACACAACAAGTATAGACAACTCCTCAAGGACAGGCAGGGTTCCTAATTCATTTCAACATCACAGCACCTAGTATAACAACAGGCACATGGAAACCACTCATTAAAGTTTGTTGGAGTAAAATAGGAAAGAAGGAAGAAAAGACGAAAGAAGGGCGAGGAATTATGTAAGATGCAAGATTGCTGCCCTTAGAGTTCTAATGACCAGTCTAAGTTTTTATATATCTCCTTTCTTTAAAACTCTTCAGTAACAAGAAGTGAACTAAAGCACATGTTAAAATTCAAATGTATTAATAAGTCATCCCTTCACAACACTCACACACACATACACGCACGCACACACTTTACATGAAAACACACAATTTATGTATGGGGTAGGGCCCTCTCTCAGAGATAGGAATGGGACCCCACTTGAATAGTCCAGATTTTACTTGCAAGGGAAGAAAATGAAGTAGAGACAAATTTACACAATTGCTCTTCCTCATCTGTAAAAAGCCATGTATGATGCCATAAAGATAATATGATAAGGAACCCCTGATAGACCCAGAGAAAGAATGTTTTGTTATTGACCTCACAAAGGGGAGGCTCTTCAATGCTCTCTTGCAAATAGGACTGAGCCCAGTGGTAGAACTACTCACCAGGTGGTAGGGCAGAGAAGCCTGACTAAGGAAATCTAAAGGAAAATACAGCCCATGGACTTTCTTTTTTTTTTTTTGTCTCCAAGAAAGAACCCAGAATACTACAGCTCTGCACTGGATTAGAAAACCAAAAAGAAATCTATCTCAAGCGTAACTGCTCCTGTTTCACTCCCTCCCCTCATAAAGCTACTGGATCTGCTTTTGAAAGCAATTTATGGCTCATGCAGCTGCTCTGACAACAGGTTTGAGGCTTCTTTGGTTTCTGCCATCAGCTCGGCCCTGTGCAGCCCTCCTATATCTGTGTGGGCTTAGGAGGTGTGCTCCCAGTCACCCCCATCCAAAGGACAGCAGATGTTCTACATATGGGGAGGGGTGAGATTAATGGGGCTCTCCCTCTACACCCTTGCACCCAAAGAGCATGGCTTTCTGCAGACATGATCAGGAAGAAGCTAAGAAGATGGACTATACCACTCAGTGGCATAGATAGAGCTGCTCACATTTTGGTTTATTTTTGACACAAACGCATGGAAGTGGAAGAGGGAACCAGCCAACTTCCTTGCCTAACAGTAAAGTGAAGATGTTACTGATTCCTAAATCACCTTCAACAAAGTTCTCTTTCTCTTGTGATTCAAATTATTTATCATGCATCCTCCTGGATATCATCACACCATGCTGCAACAGAACCCATAATCCACCCTTTTAACCCCACCACTACCAAATGGGTGTCCTCCTGAATTTCTTCTTTCCCTCCAACTCCCTTACAGCAGCCAAGTCTTGAAGTCCTCTCTCAAACCCAGCCATCTCTCACCTTCCCACGGCCACTCCCTTCCTCATGCACCATCGCCTTCTGCATGAATGACCCTCACCATCTCCTAACTAGCCTCACTCCCCAAGCCTTGTCACCTTTCAACACTCACCACTCTGAGGGCAGTGTGTTCTTTCTCAAGCACACATCAGATATTGGGGTTCCCCCAGCTCCAATCCTTCAACAGTTCCCCCAGGGCTTTTCAGTTGAAGTCCAGTTTCCCCAAAATGGTACCTGTGCATTCCACATTAGGACTTTGCCTGATCATATTCTTCTCTGTCACTGGCTGGTTCCTACTTCTTTGTTGGTTCTCTGCTTTGACATAATTTCCCTGTCCCACTGAGGTCTAACAGCCCCGCTATGTTTACCCCTCATGCTCTTCACTCCTCTGGTCTCTGCCTTACCAGACTCTATCATAATTTCTCATTTACCTGTCTATATCCCCATCCATCAGAAAGCAAAACAGACAGACAGTATTTCTTAAATCAATGAACAAATTAATTAGTCTACCTATTCTCCACATTCCCCTAAACCAGAGTCAGAAAGACATGTTCATCCCTGCCATCCACCACTTTTCCAGTCAAAACTGGCAATGAAAAAGTAAAGAATCACAGGAATATCATAGCACCTGAAAACAACTTTCTAAATCCCAAAGTTACATGATATCCTTGACCTGTGCTCTTAATCCCACAGGCCCTCACTTCTTCAAAAAGTTTGTTCTATCAATTACCAAACTGTGTCTTATAATTAACTGGGGAGTTTTTAAGAAAATACCAAGTCCCAGAACCCACAGCAGACCCATTAAGCCAGCATTTCTGGAAGTATGACACATCAATGTGTAATGACACATTTAGGGATATGAACCTTGAATTTGGCTTTCCCTTCCAGTAACTTCACCTCTTTCTGCAGACTGATTCCACTTCACTTAGAGCTATGCTCAGATCTCATCCCAAGAAAAACAAAACTCTTCCTTGTTCCTGTGCTTTACTGTAGCCACTGATATATCTTTGCTTCTCTTCTCAAAATATTTAGAAGAGTAGTTTATGCTAGCCAGCACTCTTTCCTTTTGCTTCCCAACCCAACATCTGTCTCACCACTCCATTGAATCTGGTCAGACAGCATAATTATTTTGATATGCCTCCATGGTGTCATGTGTATCAACAGTTGTTCCTTTTTATGACTGAGTAGTATTCCATTGTGTATAACCCAATCTAAGAAATCTTTATATAAGACAAGGTTATAGAGATTTCCTTCCATGTTCTCTTCTGCAAGTTGCATAGTTATAAGTATTACATTTAGGCCTATTATCCATTCTGTGTCCCAACACCACTTGTTGAAAGACTATGCTTTTGCCTTTGCATCTTTGTCAAAAATCACTTCTATGTATGTATAGGTTTATTTCTGGACTCTTTATTCTGTTCCATGTTCCATTGTCTATCTTTTTGCCAAATGCCACACTGTTGGATTATTATGGCTTTATAATAAATCTTCATCATAAGTAGTATTAGATATATAAAGTATAGATACCAAAGTATAGATATACTTTGGGTATGTCAGGGAGTGTCCAAACTCTAATTTTGTTCTTCTTTTTCAAGGTTGTTATGACTTGGCTCTTAGAAATTTTAGAATCAACTTGTTATTTTCTACTGGGATACCCACTTACAGGTATTTTGTTTGGGGTTGTATTGAATCTATAGATCTATTTGGGGAGAACTAATATCTTAACAACACAAAGTCTTCCAACCTATGAACAATGTGTATCTGTTTATTTATCCAATCTCCTTTGATTTCTCTCATCAGTGATTTGTACTTTCCAGTGAAATTGACCTCGGTCTCCTAGGATTCTTAGGTCTGTGTCCTCAACTCAGAGAGTCTGCTGGGCTCCACATGGGCCCCACCTCCCTGCACCACAGCTTGGTAACTCTCTCAAAGCAGTAAGCTGAGGAAATCTTAAAACAAACCTCATTTGTTTCCATCTCTCAGAGTTCATTCTCCATCACCTGATATCCAATTTCCTGAAAATCATGTTTTATATATTTTGTCTGGGTGTCTTGTTTTGTTTTGTTTCAGGCAGGAGGGTAAGCCCATTGCCTGTTACTCCACCATAGCAGAAGCAATAGTCTCTACTAAGCTGATGTTCTGTCTCCCCAACAGAAAATTTCTGTTTCTGGCTTTCATCCCTTGTTCATGCTGTTCCCTCTATTTGGAGCATCTTTGTCCTCTAACTTACCTGGGTAAATCTTGCTTATGCCTCAAAACTCAATCTAGATGTTTAACTTCTCTAAAAATGTATCCCAGATGAGTGACACTCTTCCTCCCCTTTGCTTCAATATTATTCTGTGAATTTGTCTGCTTCCTCTTTTAGCACTTTCTATTCAAAATATCTGTTTATATAACCTTCTTACCTATATCATTATAAGCTATCAAAGAGGGGAGCCACAGTTTATTCTCTTTCTATCCAGTACTTAGTAAAGATCTTGGCACACAGTAGGTATTCCATAAATTTTTGTTGAACTGCATCTTTGAGACACAAACTATGAACAATGAGTAAGAAATAGCTGTCTTCCTTTAGAGTCTATAATCTCCAGGGATGGAGTTGGGCAGGGTTGGGCGTCTCCTTCTGAACACAACAATTTGATTCACTATCGCTCAATGGAGTAAGCTGGTTCTAGAAGCTGGTTGCTGGGTCAAAGAGTATTTTTTAAATGGACAGTTACTGCAAAATTACTTTCCAAAACAACTATCAGTTTATGCTGCCAATAATGTGTGGGAGCTCTGACTCCTTTCCAATCTCACCAACAATAAGTAGTATACTTTATTTTGGTTTTTCCAGTCTGATGTGAGAAAATAGTATTATTAAAATTACATTTCACTCCCTATTAATGAGATTGAGTTTTAAACAAATTAAATATTTGTTAGATATATATGTTTAAACTCTGAGTTTCCATTTATGACTATTCTGATTATTCTGTTCCTCCTCCCCCACCACAGATCCATTCTTCACCATTCTGTACCCTGCTCTGCATGTCTGCTCAGGCTCAAATCCAAAAGGATCCAGGAACTAGAGAGAACCTCAGCTGTCTCTAAGCTTCAAGAAGCCATTCCTTTCCTTTATGCCTCCAGACCTAGGAGAGGTAACAGCTTCCTAATTTTGCTGGAAATATTGTTGTTTGTCCCCAACTCTGGTCTCATCTCTGTAAACAGTCCTTTCATTAAACTTCTTCATTGAAATCTTTGAGTAAGCTGATGTTTTCTGCTGAAAAGTAACTAATAAAATAATGTTTGCCTGTTTTTACAATGTAATTTTTACTATCTTATTGATTTGTAGGAGATTTTACATATATGGATATTTTACTTCTTGGATGATATATACATTACAAATATTTTCTTCCGATCTATAATTTGTCTTTTAAAGTTGTCTTTGTATTTCACCACCATACATGAGATTCTTTCTCTTTTTCCCCCGTTGGTTTAGCCTAATAGTTGCAACACTAAACCTGAGATTAAAATGCACCCTCACTCCCATATTTAACTAGAAAACTTCTTTGTACATCATTCTTAACTATTTTCCTGTGGCCAGGTTAGATTTTTCCAGGAGTTACTATAACCTTGATTATATAAGTCTAATTTAGCACCAAAATTCCACCAGTCTCCTATTTGTAGATTCTGTAGAAAGAATTCAGATTGCCATAGGCCTTCCAGCCATCTGTAATTGCTCTCTCTCTCTTGTTGTCCACTGGCATAGGTAGGAAAGATAACTTCCTAAAAGACTATAAACTCCAGAAAGACAGGGACATTGTCTCTATTTTACCATTCTATCCCCAGCTTCTAACAACCTATGTTTATCACAATACATATTTGTCAGATGAATGATTGAGTGAATGAATGAATGTCACAGGAGAAGGAATAGAATTTTCTCTCTGCTTTCCTGCTCCTGAATTTTGTACCATCGTGTGATATATCCATGACACATCAACATAACTGATCTTGAGTCAAGTATTATTTCTTAAGAATAAAGCTTTTTTTCTCCTTCTATCCTATAAAATACCCCAAAAATATCATCTATGTTTCCTAAAACCCTTTAGAAATGCAGTGCAGGAGAAAAGAGGCACAGTCAGACTTCACAGGCAGACAATTTATTTGCCCTGGAGCAAATATCCTGATAAAGATGCAGGGGGGTTTATTTCCTTTTCTTCATGTTAAAACTATCAAGGCAGCTACCTTTTGTGTTGGATATAAGTAGGGATTGGGGTAGCTACCCTAATATAGGAGGCAGAGATGCAATCAGTTAGAAAAGGGGATAGAATCGACTTTGATTTTTAGGTGGGGGAAGGCGAAGATGAGAGGCAAGGGAGCCAGGACGTGAAAGATACAGAAGCAGCGCACCAGGAAAGCAACTGCCATGAGAAGCACCCACACATCAGAAGCCGTGCTGGCCTTAGCAGGCTGTCCATCCCATCATATGAGTAGAGCCGTTCATTTAACAAACCATTCATTCTAATCATTTAGGATATACCCATGAACAAAATATGGAATTTATATTTTAGCTATCATCCTTTCTCTGAACAGAAGTCCTACCTATATCCACTCTCTAGATATAGCATATATGGGAGCAGGATCCTATAGGTAAAAACTTCCAAATAACTATTTATTTGTTCATCTGAGGGGTCAACCCTTGATATATCCCAGATATTTGTAATCCCTAAGGGGACAATGTGTAACTACTGGTAGAATAGGGAAGGAAGGATGCCCATGAGGGTCTGCTAAGGCACCCCAAGCTGGGGTTAAAAGGTATGGACACTCCTGTTACATGTTCTTTCATTCATTTTTTTAAGTTTATTTATTTGAGAGAGACAGTGCAAGCAGAGGAGAGGCAGAAGGAGAGGGAAAGAGAGAATCTCAAGCAGGCTCCATATTGCCAGCACAGAGCCTGACATAGGGTTTGAACTTACAAAAGCATGAGATCATGACCCGAGCCAAAACCAAGAGTCCGACACTTAACTGACTGAGCCACCCTGGCACCCCTACGTTTTTACATTCTTATCAAAAAATTCATAATAAAATACCATTTATTTTGGTAGAATCCTCTGTTGCCTCCTCTCATCAGATCACAGGCTGAGTATCAAACATTTACTTGGGTTTTTTTCCTCTTTTTGCCCACAGTAACCACATTTAATAAAAATTTCCAAATGTCGTTCCAGTGTAGTTGGGGCTGATTAATGATTAACTTATCACAAAAGAGCCAAGAGGAAACCTTTCTCAGAAACCACTGACTAACTTCTCCATTGAATGTCTAGTTGTTCTATAGATTCACCTCATGGCCAGCCTGGTGGTTTGTTTTCAAAGGACCCAGGACCCTCTTCTGAACAGGTGTCTGGGGTCCACTAATCTTCTCATGTCTCCTCCCCTTGCCCTAAAATTCTAGGCTCTTCCTCAGAACCTTATTTTTCTTGACCTAAACACTAATAGTATTCTTCTCTCAGAAGCTAAAATACCATCTCACTAAAAATTATTTAAGATTATATATACATCTAGTGTTCTCAGCCCAGGAGAATTTTGGAGGAGGTTTCAGCAGGAAGGCCTTTTGAACTTTGGGAGAATTTCTTTATGTTTAACAGGTTTCTGTTTTAAACATTAACTAGGCAACTTGCTGGTCTTGGGCTTTAAGGGCAGGGCTGAGCCCAGAAAACAGCTGGGAGCACTGGAGCAAGGCCAGGCAGTCTATACTAGTCATTTTCCTGGTGCCCTTGTAAGGACCACCCCCTCATTTCTCCTTGAAATGATTCCCAGGAGGACTGGGGATCCATCTTGACTAGGTCTATCAGAGGGCTGGGACAGAAGATTCCAGGTTTTGTTTTTTTTTTTGTTTTGTTTTTGTTTTTGTTTTTTAAATCAACAAGAAGAAGGCTTACTTCACCCCAAATCATTGCAAAAACTGTACTTCTCATCCCTAGACTTTTGTGGAAAAGGGGAGGGAATGAGAGATGGTAGTTCAGAGGCAGTGATAGGAAAGAAGGAAGAGATTTCACCATTTGCTGCTCAACAGGAACTAAGGTTTTTATCTGTAACTTGAGTTTCCACTGGACAGCCACATACATTGAAATATGGTGGCAAATGGGGTGTCTTTAACCTAAATGTCATTCTTACCTGTGTGCTCACCAGGACTTTAGCTTCCAACAATTCTCCCCCAAGTATGTCAAAATCTCTGAGACTCTTCCAGGAGGTTTTTATTTATTAATTTATTCACAGATATGTGCACCAGCTACCAAAGACCTCTACTAGGTCCCCCTGACAGCTCCTGGAGTACTACAGATTAAAAAATGAATACCACAGTGCCTGTGTACAATATAATTAAACACCCCCTCTGAACGGACCATTTTCCAAACTTAATTTTTGTTCATCATACATAAATATTAATAAAATTAGAAAGACAGAAATGTGGCTTTTTATCCTTGTGTGACTAGTCTCTCAGATGGAATAAGTGATATGTGAAACTATCATTCCATTACTGAAAGAAAAAGTATAATTCAAAACAGTGGACTCCAATCTGACATTATGAATAAAGTAGATTTTTCATGGTGATTGAAAAATATAAAAGGGAACTGCTTGGACTCTCCCTCCTGTTTAGATCTCTGCGTACTTTTGTACCCTTAGACATTTTTTCTACTGGAATGAACTTATTTCTCCACTTCTATATGTATATACATCTAATTCTATAAAATCTGTGAGTCTCACATTTCATGGGCTCTGAGGATACTAATACTTTCTTTACTTAGCTCCATGCCATGATAGTGTAAGCCTTTAACTTGAAGGAAGTTAACCTAGAATACTATGAAAATGGCCACTTGGTTTCTCAACCCATCTTATCCCCACCCCAAGCCCAAACAAACTCTTCTGTTGGTTAGACCAGGTTAGGTCTGAAAAGTTCTAGGAAAAAACAGTTCTAGGAAACCATTTCCAGATCTTTGCCTGGAAAATCTCATCTTCTTCCAAATCTCATCTCTTCTTACTCAAGCCAGTTCTCCTTTTCTACTACTTTCAGAGCCCTATTGCTTGCACTCAACAAAAAGATATGATGCCTTTAATTCCATCTGATTCTTCCTAGTGTGAATTTTCCTGAGGTACAACAAAACTTCAGAGGTGATGAAAAAAGGGGGCAATTTGAAATGGTAGTTTGCCAAATGTGCTTCAATCAAGACCATGAAACTGCAGTAGAGCTCCCTCTCTTCTCTTCTTGATATATTTCTGTTACTACAACATATGGCATAAGAAATGGGCATTCGGGGGCTCCTGGGTGGCTATGGCTCAGTCAGTTAAGCATCCAACTCCTGATTTTGGCTTAGGTCATGATCTTGTGGTTCGTGAGATTGAACGCGGCATTGAGTTCTTCACTGATAGCATGGAGATTGCTTGGATCTCTCTCTCTCTCTCTCTCTCTCTCTCTCTCTCTCTCTCTCTCTCTCTGTCTTTCTCTTTCACAAAATAAATAAACTTTAAAGAATGAGTTTATAAAAAAAAAAAAAAAGAAAAAGAAAAAGAAATGGGCATTTGGGCCAATATCAGAATGTGTTGAATTTAGATGTAAAGTAGGATGATGATGCCAATTTTAACGTAATATCCTCACCTCTCTGATCCCCTATCATCATAAATATGTTGCTCCTTATGGGAAATTTGTGAGACTAGAGACTAACAGTAGGATGAAACTATCTTGCAATTACTTTTTTACAAACAGCCAGATTTGAAAAATAAAATCACTACTTTTTTTCTTGATGAAAACTGAGGGTATTGGCAAAAATGTAAACGACTTTAACATTTTCAAGTAGTCATCAAAGTTGACTTTGGGTAACCTATTACAAATTAGTATTGTTCATTGCAAAATATGGGAAGTGTTACCTGACTGTTGAAAAAGTTCTAATTCTTAATGCACTGGTGATAGCTATGGAGTTGATGGAGCTGTTGATAGATAGATGCCAAGGGCATCATTCATTAACTCAATGATTCATTCATTTATTTATTCATTCAAAAAATATAAAAACACAATAGTGTTCCAAGCACTATTCAGGGTAATAAGGATGCATTATTAATAAAACAAAGATTTCTGCTCTAATGCTTAGATTCTAGCAGAAAAAAGCACAGAGGATATATTGGTTATTTAAGTAACAAATTACTCCCCAAACTTAGTAGCTTAAAAAAGCACATTTTAAAAATTATTTTTAATTTATATTTAATATTTTTATTTTTGAGAAAGAGAGAGAGACAGCGTGAGTGGGAAAGGGGCAGAGAGTGACAGAGACACAGAATCCGAAGCAGGCTCCAGCCTCCAAGCTGTCAGCACAGAGGCTGACACAGGGCTCAGACTTGTGAACCATGAGATTGTGACCTGAGCCAAAGTCAGATGCTCAACCAACTGAGCCACCCAGGTGCCTCAAAAGACCACATTTCTTAGCCTCACAGTTTCTGTGGGTCCCAGGCACAACTTATTTGGATCCTCTGCTTCATGTTCTGTTGTGAGGCTGCAATTAAAGAGTCAGTACAGGTTTGTGGTCTCATGAAGCTTTGACCATGGAAGGATAAAATTTTAAGGTACCTCAGCGGTTGTTGGCAGGCCTCAGTTCCTGGCAGGTTGTTGAATTGCAATCCTCAGTTACTATCTGGCTGCTGAAAGAGAGCTCTCAGTTGTTTGCTACACATGCCTCTCCTGGATGACAGTTTCCTTCATCAAAGTGTGCAATTCAAGAAGAAAATCAAGCAAGATAGAAGTCAAAGTGTATGTAATCTAATCACAGATGTGGCGTTTCCTCCACTTCGCTGTATTCTATTAATTAGAAACAAGTTACTCAAAGAAAAGGGGTTACCCAAGGCCCTGAATACCTGGAGATAAGGATTGCAGGGGCCATGTGAGAGGCTGCCTGCCACAGGATATAAAACAGAATTGGGAATGCTAAGCTAAGGAATGTGAGTAGTGATTTTTAATAACTCTATTAGAGTAGACCTCACTGAAGTGACAACTGAACAAAGGCTTGAAGGAGGTGAATATGTCAGCCATATGAATATTTGTGGAAACCAGTTTAGGAAGAGGAAGTAGGAAGAATGAAGACTTTCCAAGTGGGGGTATCCTTGGGATGCAGAAGAAACATCAAGGAGGCCAGTCAGTGTGGTGAGGGGAGAGATCAAAAAGGAAGAGTAGTGGGGGATGAGGTCAGGGGTTTGGGGGTAGGAAGTAGGGATCATGTAAGATTTTGTGGGCCATTATATAAAGATAATGACTTTTTTCCTGGGTGAAAGGGTACCATGGCAAGGTATTAGACAGAAGATGGACATAATATGACATATGCTTTTAAATGATCCCTTGGGCTATCATGTTAAGAATAAACTATTGAAGGCCACAGAGAGAATAGTTAAGAGCCTACTGCAATAACTTAGACAAAAGAAAACAGAGTCTCAGAACAGGACAGAGAATGCGGAAGTGGTGAGAAACCAGATTCTGTATATATTTTGAAGACCAGCCTACAGGGTTTCCAGATAATTTGGATTTGGAGTGAAGATAAAAACAGGATTCTAGGACGACTCCCAAGATGGATTTTGGCCCAAGCAACTGGAAGGATGGAGTTGCCATTCACAGAGATAAGAAAGGCTGAAGATAAAAAATGAGTTTTGAGCTGAAAATTAGTTTAGTTATAGAGATCTCAAGTTTGTGATATCTGTTGGAAAAGGGGAGGGAGATATTCAGCAGTCAGGTGAACACATGGTTTAGGAATTCAAGAAATCGCATCCCTATAATTAAACTGATTCTGTATTCAGGTATCCTATCACATCACTGAAAAGCCATTTATTCTGAAGATTGTGGTGAAAATTGCAGTAAATAAAAATATTTGCCTTACAGATTGGTAAACCCAGGAATATTTCCAACCATTTCCAAGTAATAATAATAATTATATATATGTATGTATATATATATATATATGTGCATATACATATATATATACACCCACCATTACTGCAAAATAAACATTTCTACTAAATATTACATAACACAAAGACTTTTTAAGATTCATTACTAAAGATGTGATTTTCTAATTTTCCTACTTTTATTTGTGTTGATTTGGGTTTTCATTGGAGAGAGTGGATAAGAATGCTGATCTATGGAGCTACCACAATGCCCAGGCACAAGTGGGGCTTCATTGCTAAGATCCACGCTTTATACCGAATGAAACCCCTTACTTCATGAACAAGCTTGAGTTGCCAAATGGTTGAATGTGAATTCTTCCAGAACACTGGATATTTGCCTTTAAGACAACAAATGTTATAAAGTTAGGGGCACTGAATTCCATCATTTTGAGGCGTTTGAAATAATACCAATTTGAGATGTTCAAGATGATTTATTGTTGCATTCAGAAATTTAAAAAGCGTCCCAGAAAGTCACGTGAACATATTTATTCATATTGAAAGAATACAGATAAGTGACATTGAATAAGTTTATCTTGGCTGATTGGTTTGACTAAAAGACAGGTTTTGTCAACTAGGTTATAGTGGCAGAGAACCTCCAAAATTGAATGAATTAAATCTATGACTCCAAATTTTTTATGAATTCAAAGTACATGATAAGATTTTCAAAGAGTTTTTCAAAAATATCATATTTACAAAGAAGGGGTCAACATGGTGGAGAGTAGGGGGACCCATACTTTCCATGTCTCTTATACAAAGAAGGGTTGAAGCCAAAAGACTCTGAACCTCAAGAGTCTGGGAGGAAAGGAGATGGAATCTACTAGGAAGAAAACGGGAAAACTGGATGGTCCCATAGGTGTGTGATTGTGAACTGGGAGAGATAAAATGGAATGTGAAGGCATGGGGGGGAGGGACCTCCTTCTGCAGAGAGGCAAAGGGAAGAGAAAGAATGGCTGGGGAAGCGAAAGACTGTATCTGGATAAGAAAAAAACCTCAGCCCGGGACAGAGAGGGATCCTATCATCCCATCTCTAGCTATGGGCCTTTTGGAGAGAGATCCCTCCTCTAACTGCAGGGTTTTCTTCAGACTGGGGCCAGTTGCCCTCTTCGCACACCTGGGGAGGAGGGGAGTCCCCTCTGAGTTCAGCGGTAGGTCATAGGTGCAGTTGGCAGCAAGAGAGTGAGGTCCTCTGTCCTTAAGTGCTGCAGCACAGCCGGGGGATTACATTTCTGGTGGCATCATTAATGCATACAGAATGGGAGTTTAAAACCCAGCTAAGCATGGGACACAGGTGACAGTGGAGCGAGAGAGCCTGCCTAGCCTGCGTCTGTGGCACAGTGAGGATGGATCCCAAGAAATGATTTGGGACACCTGGTCCATGAAGAAGCGACTGGGGATTGTCATTTTTCTCCCCACAACCACCAAGGTGGGGCCTCAGGGATCAGTCTGGTCATGGTGACATAGTGGAGGCCAGACCCACCTACACAAATCCACGCCCATCCATGCTGGGTAGCTGCTTATCTAGTAGAGCTGGATAGAGGCTGTGGAACCAGATGGCCCCCTCCAGAGCAGCACTGTGGCATTGCCTGGATTAAATCTAGGTCAGTTCTTACTATCCAGGTATATTATCCCTTTTCTCCTTCTTATCTCTTCCCTCCTTTAGGCCAGTTACTCTGGTTATTGGTGTGCTTAAACAGACATATTTAATCCATTCTATTGGTGCATGTTCTACACCTCCTTCTTTACTTTCCTTTCTCCCTCTCTGGAATAATTAGGCCCCATAGTTTCTCTGGGTAACATTATTTTTGTTTCTTTTTCCTGGCTTTTTCCTTATTCTCCTTTCTCTCTCTCTCTCTCTCTCTCTCTCTCTCTCTCTCTGGATTAAGCCCTTTAAGTCTCTCTGTCTGGTCAAAGTTCATTTTCTCTTCCTCCCTGCCCCTGTCATTTTTCTCTTTGTATATTCTTTTACTAGTCCTTTACTAGTAACTCCACCTTGTTCTTTACTTGTAGTTGATGTTTTTGGTTCTGTGCTTTTAGACTGTCTTTTGGGGGGGGGGTGTTGTTTGTTTTTTGCTTGTTATTGTCTGTTTGTTTTATTTTTTTGTATATTTGCACGTTTTTGCTTCCTGTTTGTCTGTTTTCCTTTCTAGGGCTGCTTCAAGGAACAAATGAAAGTACACCTTGGAGGGTCAAAAAAACATCACTATGAGTAGGGAAATAAAATAGCCAAAGTCATGATAATAAAGAGCAAGTGACAGTCTCCAAAAACCACCTCCTGAATGACCAGGCCCTGGACAGTATATGAGCTCCCTTCAGTATAGCAGTACTCACAGGTACAGAGCACATAACAAGCTTTTAAAATTTACAAGAAACAGAAAACTACCCAAAATGATGAAATGGAAGAATTCTCCTCAAAAGAAATTCTAGGAAGAAGTGACAGCTAAAGAATTGATCAAAATATATATAAACAACATAACTGAACAGGAATTTAGAATAATAGTCATAAAATTCATCCCTGAGCTTGAAAAAAGCATAGAAGACATCATAGACTCCATTGCTGCAGAGATCAAGGACCCTAAAAATAGTCATGATGAATTTTAAAAAATACTATATATAAGGTGCAAAATAAAAATGGAGGTGTCCACAGTGTGGATGGAAGAGGCAGAGGGGAGAATAGGTGTATTAGAAGATAAAATTGTGGAAAACAAGGAACCTGAGAAAAAGATAAATTGATCCAGGAGCACAAAAGGAGAATTCGAGAACTGACTGATGCAATCAAACAGAACAATATCCATATCATAGGAATTCCAGAAGGAGAGAGAGAGAGAGAGTCTAAAGGGGTACGTGAACAAATCATAGCAGAAAACTTCCCCAACATGGGAATGGAAACAGACATTGAAATCCAAGAGGCACAGAGAACTCCCCTCAGATGTAACTTGAACCAGTCTTCAGCATGACATATCATAGTGAAACTGGCAAAATACAAGAATAAAGATAATTCTGAAAGCAGCTAGGGATAAACGGGCCTTAACATACAAAGGGAGACACATAAGGGTAGTAGCTGACCTATCTACTGAAACCTGGCAGGCCAGAAAGGAATGGCAGGAAATCTTCAAAGTGATGAACAGGAAAAATATGTAGCCAAGAATCCTTAATCAATCAAGGCTGTCATTTGGAATAGAGGGGAGATAAGGATTTTTCAAAAAAAACAAAAACTGAAGGAATTCACCACTAAACTAGCCCTACAAGAGATTTTTAAGGGAGAATTTATGAGGAAAATGTTGGAAGGAACCCAAAGTACCAGGGACATCACTACAAGCATGATTCCTATAGAGAACACAATGACTCTAAATCCATATTTTTCAATAACACTTCATGTAAATGGACTAAATGCTCCAATCAAAAGATATAGGGTATCAGAATAGATTTTTAGGGGGCGCCTGGGTGGCTCAGTCAGTTAAGCGTACGTCTTTGGCTCAGGTCATGATCTCACAGTTCGTGGGTTTGAGCCCCGCGTCGGGCTCTGGGCTGACAGCTAGTTTAGAGACTAAAGCCTGCTTCGGATTCTGTGTCTCCCTCTCTCTCTGACCCTCCCCTGCTTGTGCTGTCTCTCTTTGTCTCTCAAAAATAAATAAAAAACGTTAATAAAAAAATTTTAAAGAATAGATTTTTTTAAAATCCATCTATTTTCTGTCTACAAGAGACACATTTTAGACCTGAGGACACCTTCAGATTGAAAGTGAGGGGATGGAGAACTATCTATCATGCTACTGGAAGTCAAAAGAGAGCTGAAGGAGCCATACTTATACTGGAAAAACTAGACTTTAAACTTAAGGCAGTAACAAGAGATGAAGAAGGACATTATAACAATACAGTGTCTATCCATCAGGAAGAGCTCACAATTATAAATGTCTACACACTGAATTCAGGAGCACCCAAACATATAAAACAATTAATCACAAACATAAGCAATCTTATTGATAAGAATGTGCTAATAGCAAGGGACTTTAATACTCCACTTACAACAATGGATAGATTAACTAGACAGAGAATCACTAAAGACACAATGGACCTGAGCAACACATTGGACCAGATGGACTTGACAGATATATTTAGAACTCTACATCCCAAAGCAGTGGAATTCACTTTCTTCTCAAGTGCACATGGTACATTATCCAAGATAGATCACTTACTGGGTCACAAAGCAGCCCTAAATAAATATAAAAGAATTGAGTTCATACCATGCACACTTTCAGATCAAATGCTATGAACTTGAAATCAACTGTAGAAAAAAGTCTGGAAAACCTCCAGAAGCATGGAGGTTAAATAACATCCTACTAAAGAATGAATGGGTCAACCAGACAACTAGAGAAGAGATTAAAAAAATATATGGAAACAAATGAAAATGAAAATACAACAATCCAAACTCTTTTGGATATAGCAAAGGAAGTCCTAAGAGGAAAATACATTGTAATCCAGCCCTATCTCAAGAAACAAGAAAAATCCCAAATACAAAATCTAACAGAACACCTAAAGGAACTAGAAGCAGAACAGCAAAGAAATCCCAAACCTAGAAGAAGAGAAATAATAAAGATGAGAGCAGAAATAAACAATATAGAATCCAAAACAATAAACAAAAAAACAAAAACAAAACAAACCAGTTGAATAAATTAATGAAACCTAGAGTTCATTTTTTGAAAAAATAAAAATGATAAACCTCTAGCGAGGCTTCTCAAAAAGAAGAGAGAGCACCCAAATAGATAAAATCATGAGTGATTTGTTACAACTAATCCCTCAGAAATATAAGCAATTATCAGGGAAAACAATGAAAAATTATATGCCAACAAACTGGACAACCTGGAAGAAATGGACATATTCCTAAACACCCACACACTAACTCAAATGGGAAGAAATAGAAAATCTGAAAAGACCCATAACTAGAGAAGATATTGACTCAGTTATCAAAAATCTCACACAAATAAGAGCCCAGGGACAGATGGCTTCCCTAGGGAATTCTACAGACATTTAAAACAATTAATATCCATTCTTCTCAAGCTATTCCAGAAAATAGAAATGGAAGAAAAACTTCCAGACTCATTCTATGATGCCAGCATCACTTTGATTCCCAAACCATGCAGAGATCCAGGAAAAGTAGAGAACTACAGGCAATATCCTTGATGAATACGGATGCAAAAATCCTTAGCAAGATACTAGCAAATTGAATTCAACAGCATATAAAAAGAATTATTCACCATGATCAAGTGGGATTCATTCCTGGGTTGCAGGTCTGGTTCAATATTCACAAATCAGTCAATGTGATATATCACATTAATTAGACAAAAGATAAAAACCATATGATCTTGTCAAAAGATACAGAAAAAGCATCTGACAGAATACAGCATCTTTTCTTAATAAAAACCCTCAAGAAAATAGAGATGGAAGGAATATACCTAAACATCATAAAAGCCATTTATGAAAAGCCCACCACTACTATCATCCTCAATGGGGAAAAACTGAGAGCTTTCTCCCTAAGAACAGGAACATGACAGGGATGTCTACTGTCACCACTGTTGTTTAACATGCTGGAAGTCCTAGCATCAGCAATCAGACAACAAAAGGAAATAAAAGGCATCAGAATTGGCAAAGAAGAAGTCAAACTTTCACTTTTTGCAGACAACATGAATCTCGACATGGAAAACTCAACCAACTCCACCAAGTGTCTGCCAGAACTGATACATGAA
>NC_043706.1:48082587-48127760 GCF_006229205.1 Suricata suricatta
GAGTGAAAATTCCTGGTGAGGGTACGGCAAGTTTGCATGGTCTCTTGCCCCCAGATAGCTCCCAAAATCTACCTTTTGAAACCTTCATTTCTGCTTGAGCACCAAACCTCAAAATGCTTTGCTGATTAGTGTCAGGAGCTGCCTGTCTCCCTGCCCTGTCCCTGAGATGTGATTGCACCTGGTCAGGGAAAAGATAAGTAAACTAGATACACCCTAATGCAACACATAATTTTCCCCTAAGCAATACGGATAACTGAATACCTTCTGGGACTGAATGTTTTTGTGATAGTCACTACTGCGATAAAATGTATCAATCATCTTTGGGACTATGAGAGCAAGCATATCTCCTAAGAACCTGTTTTTCTGGGAACTTTCTCTTAGAGTTGTAAACAGCCTAATGACCCTTACTGGTAAAAAACTGACCTTTACTAAACAATGCTGTTTGCCTCTTGGTTAAAGGTCGCTTTTTTTGAGGCTAGACCTGAGGTTTTGTAAAAATACCTATGACACCATGAGTGCCTGTGGCTAAAATTGTAAAACTTATCTATGGGAAATCATTTACTGCCCTTTCTTGTCCTTGTACCTTTTTCCATAAATAAACCTTGAGAACCAGACAAGATGGAGACGCCTGCCAGATGGGCAGGGGTGCCTGTCTGGGGATCAGAACAAAATGCAAGGCTCTCTCACTCTGTCTTTGGCCTGCACCGTCATCCTTCAGGGGAACCCTGGACCTGCAGGAGTTGGACTCCAGCATCAGAGGAATAAATATTGTTAAAATTTCATTACTACCCAAAGAATCTATGCACTCAATATAAATCCAATCAAAATTGCACCAGCATTCATCTCAAAACTAGAACAAACAATCCTAAAATTTTATGGTACCACAAAAGACCCCAAATACCCAAAGAAATATTGAATAAGAACACCAAAACAGGAGGCATCACAATCCTAGAGTTTAGTCTCTACTACAAAGCTGTCATCATCAAGACAGTAAGGCATTGGCACAAAAACAGACACATAGACCAATGGAACAGAATAGAGAACCCAGAACTGTTACCACAAATGTATGGCCAATTAATCTTTGACAAAGCAGGAAAGAGTATGTGATGGAAAAAAAAAAAAAACCAGCCTCTTTAACAGATGGTCATGGGAGAACTGGACAGCCACATGCAGAAGAATGAAACTAGACTACTTTCTTACACCATACTCAAAAATAAACTCAAAATGAAGAAGGACCTGAATGTGAGACAGGAAACCATTAAAACCCTAGAGAAGAAAGCAGGAACCAACCTCCTTGACCTCAACCACAGCAATTTCTTACTCAACACATCTCCAAAGGCAAAGGGAATCAAGAGCAAAAATGAATTATTGGGACCTCATCAAGATAAAAATCTTCTACACTGCAAAGGAAACAATCAGCAGAACTAATAGACAACCAATGGAATGGGAAAAGATAGTTTCAAGTGACATATTGAATAAAGGGCTAGTATCCAAATTCTATAAGGAACTCACTAAACTCCACACCCAAAAAACAAATAATCCAGTGAAGAAATGGGCAGAAGATATGAGCAGATACTTCTTCAAAGAGGACATCCAGGTGGCCACAGACACATGAAATGATGCTCAACGTCACTCATCATCAGGGAAATACAAACTAAAACCACACCAAGATACCACCTCATGCCAGTCAGAGTGGCTAAAACGAACACATCAGAAGACTATAGGTGCTGGTGAGGAAGTGGAGAAATGAACACACTCCTACACTGTTGGTAGGAATGCAAACTGGTGCAGCTGCTATGGAAAACACTGTGGAGGTTCTTCAAAAAATTAACAATAGAACTCCCCTATGAATCAGCAATAGTACTGCTAGGAATTTACCCAAGGGATACAGAAGTGCTGATGCATAGGGGCACACGTACCCCAATGTTCATAGCAGCACTTCCAACAATACCCATAGCATGGAAAGAGCCTAAATGTCCATCAACTGAGGAATGGATCAACAAAATATGGTTTATATATACAATGAAATACTACTTGGCAATGAGAAAGAATGAAATCTGGCCATTTGTAGCAACATGGATGCAACTGAAGGTATTGTGCTAAGTGAAATAAGTCAGGCAGAAAAAGATAGATACCATATGCTTTCACTCATATGTGGATCTGGATAAACTTAACAGAAGACTATGGGGGAGGGGAAGGGGAAAAAATACAGAGAGGGAGGGAGGCAAACCATAAGAGACTCTTAAATACTGAGAACAAACTGAGGGTTGAGGGCGGTAGGGGAGAGGGAAAGTGGGTGATGGGCATTGAGGTGGGCACTTGTGGGGATAAGCAGTGGGTGTTGTATAGAAACAAATTTTATAATAAACTGTATTAAAAATATACATTATATTGACAAAAGTGTATTAAAAGTAATAATATTTTTATTTTCCCAACACTTTGATTGCCTTATAGTAATCAGGGTGTCTCCCTGTGTGACAGTAAGTGCTATAATTAACAGTCATTCAATGAGCCATGGTAATACCTTCTTGGTAGTCTTCCCAGAAATTAAAAACACAAACATGGGCACCTGGGTGGCTCAGTCAGTTGCATGTAGGACTCAGTTTATGAGTTCAAGCCCCATATCGGGATATCTGGTGTCAGAACATAGCCCACTTCAGATCCTCTGTCTCCTTCTCTGTCTGCCCCTCCCCCCTAAAATAGATTAACATATTTTTTAATTTTTAAAAAACACAAATATGTCAGGGTCTGTGAAGGATCTGGGATGTTACCCTACTTAAAAGTTAATGAAGGGGCACCTCGTTGGCTCAGTTGGTTAAGCATCTAACTTCAGCTCTGGTCATAATCTGGCAGTCTGAGTTTGAGCCCCACCTTGAGCTCTGTGCTGACAACTCAGATTCTGAATCCTGCTTCAGATTCTGTGTCTCCCTCTCTTTCTGCCTCTCCCTTGCTCACCCTTTCTCTCTCGAAAATAAATAAATATTTTTTAAAAATTAAAAATAAAAACACAATGAACCAGTCTGTGAAGGTTTCATGGATGCAGACAAAAGACACGAAACTTGTGGGTCAGAGGCTATAACCTTTACTACTCTCAGCACAGCAAGAAGCATGAGCATGATGTTGGTTTGCATTGGTTTCCTGTGGCCTCTAAGTCCTATTGAGACAATGCAAATCGATGGATGGACTTAGGCACATGCTTTGTACACTGTGGGCTTGTCTGAGCCTGAGGGATTCAACACTTTCATAACAAGCAGAAGAACATCTGCCCTTTGTCTGGGGAGAGATGTTACCTCATCTCAAGGTTGCTCACTGCCCTGAGAAATGGTGCAGACAAAAAGCAGCAGAGCCTTGCATTCTTGCCAGACTCAGCCAAACTGTGCAGGGACCCTCATGGTCCACGTGGACTGCCTCCCGCAACAGAATACACCCATAGCTGGGTAATGGGTTCTTTTTCCAAATTGTGTAAGTCCCATTTCTTAGTTTTCAAAAAATTAGAAGAATCTCAGCAAGTTGTAATATATCATTAATGATAATTTTTATGATAGAATACAATATAATTTCTAGCATAAAACTCAAATGTGGATCAAAGAATTTTGATAAATTTTTATCATAAAACTCCCTACCCTCCCATTTCCTTATTTATGCAAAGAAGTGCTCTTAGTATTCATATCTAGAAGTGGAAAAAAAGAAGAAAGTCAATGCTAAACCTCCCCCTAACAATTAATCCATCTATCATGGATGTAAGGACGCATGAAAAGTTTTTAAAGCCCTATCAATTTCAGAAGATACATTTCCAATAAATATTAATTTTTATGTTTATTAATTATTATTTGAAACATATTTATGCTATTAGAGTACCTGTATGCTGGTAAGCATTGTAATGATAAGCCAATACAAAAGAAAAACATTTAATACTCTGTAGTCACAGAAAATATAACAATTTTGATTCTATTTTAAAAAAAATTTTTTAAATGTTTATTTATTTTTAAGAGACGGAGAGATAGGGCATGAGTTGGAGAGGGACAGAGAGAGAAAGAGACAGAATCTGAAGCAGGCTCCAGGCTCTGAGCTGTCAGCACAGAGCCCCATGTGGGGCTTGAACTCATGAGCCCTGGGATCATGACCTGAGCCAAAGTTGGACACTCAACTGACTGAGCCACCCAGGCACCCCTATTCTAATTTTTAATTAGAAAGTTTTCATCTTAAATTTAATTTCAAGTTTTGTACATATATTTATTTTGGCAAAATCTGATAAAGTAATGAATTAAATACTTTCAAACATAATATACTGTATTCAAATAAAATTTGTTGTAAAAAATAAAATGGAGGGGCACCAGGGTGGCTTGGTTGAGCGAAGGACTCTTGATTTTGGCTCAGGTCACGATCCCTGGGTGGTGAGATCCACCCCAAGTGGAGCTTCACACTGAGTTTGGAGTCTGCTTGAGATTTTTTCTCTCTCTCTCCCTATCCCCCGCACACATACCTCCACTCTAGTTCATTCTTTGTCAAAGAAAGGAAGAAAGGGAGGAAAGGAAGGAGAGAGGGAGGGAGAGAGAGACAGAGAGAGAGAAAGAAAGAAAAAGAAAGGAAGGAAGGAAAACAAAGAAGAGAAAAGGAGAGAAGAAAAGAAAAGAAAAGAAAAGAAAAGAAAAGAAAAGAAAAGAAAAAAAGAAATGGAGAAGCCAGGTTTTTAGGAAAAGAAAAGAACATTACAGAATTCCAACTGCCAGAAGAGCTCACTTTTGTAGTCCTTTAAGGAAAGATGATGAATGGAAATGCCAAATTGTATGGATTAGGTTTCACTGGGTACATTTAAAATAATGATACAATAGGGGTGCCTGGGTGGCTCAGTCAGTTAAGCGTTTGACTTCAGCTCAGGGCATGATCTTGCAGCTAGTGAGATCGGGCTCTATGCCGACAGCTCAGAGCCTGGAGCCTGCTTCGGATTCTGTGTCTCCTTCTCTCTCTGCCCCTCCCCTGCTCATGCTCTGTCTTTCTCTCTCTCAAAAATAAAAATTTAAAAATTTTTAAATAATGGTACAATATTTGAACTTAAAATGCAAATATTTATAATATACCAGATACTAAGTCTTTTAAATAATTATAATTTAAAACCCCAAATATAAATTTTAAACTGTGTTTGAGAATATGTCCTTTTCAAAATTGTTTTAACTGGTGCAGAGACAAAAAAGACATTGCTTACATTTTTTAAAAGAACAATCTAGGGGCTCCTGGGTGGCTCAGTCGGTTAAGCATCCGACTTCAGCTCAGGTCATAATATGACGGTTGGCTCCTGAGTTCAAGCTCCATGTTGGGCTCCATGCTAACAGCTCAGAGCATGGAGCCTGCTTCAGATTCTGTGTCTCCCCCTCTTTCTCCTCCTCCCCTGCTGGCTCGCTCACACTCTCTCTCTCAAAAGTAAATAAATATTTTAAAAACTTTTTAAAAAAAATAATAATCTAAACGCAGAAAGTCAAGACAGAATGTGAAAGACAAAAAAGACAACCCAGCCACTAAGGAGTTTAGCATCTCTTTGGGGTAAACAGATTTGCAAGGATTAAGTGAGAAAAAGTATGTGAAGGCATGGAGCTCTCTGTCCCAGGCCAAGGGCCTGATAGAATTTAGCTTCCTTCACATGTAACTAAAACAAATTTTTTTCTTGGGTGGCCTGAGTGGCTCAGTAGGTTGGCAGCTGACTTCAACTCAGGTCATGATCTCACAGTTTGTGAGTTCAAGCCCCACGTAGGGCTCTGTGCTAACAGCTCAGAGCCTGGAGCCTTCTTCCCATTTTATCTCCATCTCTTTCTGCTCCTCTCCAGCTTGGACTCTCTCTCTCTCTTTCTCTCTCTGTCTCGCTCTCTCTCTCTCAAAAATAAACATTAAAAAATTTTAATAAAAAAAGTTTCCCTCTGCATTGAAATCACATGCCCTCTTGTTATAAAATGGAGGGGGAAATCACATGACTGGTAATCAACTTTCATTTAATATCTCTTTGTAAGTTAAAGAGAGTTAAATCACCTTTCTAGTTGCTTTTAAGGTCTGAACAAGCCTCAAATGTTAAGTTTATAAAGAACAGTAAAAGGAGAGAAGAGAGAAAAAGGAGGCAGGAAAAGAAGGAAGGCAGGCAAGCAGGCAAAGGAAGGAGAAAAGAAGAAAGGAAGGAAGGATATGAACAAAGAAACAAAGAAAGAGAAAGCTTTTAAACACTACGTGCACTGTCATCCCAAACCGAGCAACTGGGATAACCTTTGTGTTGCTTTAAGCTCACGTCTAACCAAATGAATGTTCCATTGTTCCCACCTGTTTTCCAAACAGCTTCAACTGTTCTGCCTTTGACCTGCTTTGGCTCGATCCTATATGGATCTGCACTCTTGGAATCCCCAGCCCTGAGCTACTCTGCCACGGCGGCGTTGGCCGTAGCAGCAGCTGGGAAAGCCTCCTGGGGAACAGCTGGTACCCAGGCCCCACATTTCTGCCGTCGCCCAGGGTGAAGAGTAGTTGTCTGCAATCAAGGTATCTGGGGGACACATTTCATTACCACTTCCCATTATGTAGTATTACTTCATTGACAGATAACTCTCATCAGCATTTATCTCTTTCAGTCTCACTTGAACAAACCTGGCAGACTCAGTGACACTATGAATCAGATGCCCACGACTTGGGTCTGGGTTCCAACCCTGGGTTCCAATCCCAGTTCTGATGCTTACTCCATGAGTGACACTGAGGGGGGAAAATATTACTCTAAGATTCATGACTTTATTCCCTTAGTACAAAAGAAGATTATACCAGATGATCTCCTCTTAAAATAAACCTCAAAGCAACCTTCCCCCCAGTCAATTCCATCCACCGCTGGATGAAATTCGAATTGGCCCCTTACCTTTTTCACACTGCGTACTGTTTACCCTCTCCAGTATGATGAAAGCCAACCAACCAGCAACCACCTTGGGATATCTCATTGCAAATAAGCTACTTCATTTAATGCTCCCAAAAAACCTAATGAGGGAAGAAATTCAGATATTATCCCATCTCATTTTTAGGTGAAGAAATTGAGGTGAGAACCAGGGATTTCTGGCAATCATACAGAAAGTAGCAAAGTCCGGCCTTCTACTTTGGAGGAAAAGCAATGAAACCATTTTGGCAATGAAAAGGTTAACTTCACTGCTAACACCACCTTCATGGGCATCCAGCCTCCTCAAGGCTGACAACTGTCAACTGGTTGGTTGCAAAAAGGATAATCAACTGAGGCACCTGATACTTTATTTGCTCTCTGATCTATGCAAGCCAGTTCATGGAGCCATAAATGCCTCTAGGTCAAACTTGACGTTTTGAGCACATTTTCAAATTGCTAATTCCTTAAGGGCAGAGATGGTGTCTAAATTGAAACCTTCACCTCCAAGTGGCTCTGCCCTATGTGTGTGCCCTGCACACCCTTGTTGACTTGTTTCTCCCGTATCAGGGTGGGTCTCTCCTTGACAACTGGGGACCACATTTAGCCAAGCAGCTGCCCACTGGCATCTAAAGCTTGCGATATGTAGTTCTGGCAGCATCTCAAAGGATTTATTATTATCATCCATGATTTCATTATTATTATTATCATCCTTATGAAATTCAGTAGCTGAGCCCACTACAAAGCATTAGACCCATGTTCAACATGGAACAGTCTGTTTTCTGCATTCTCCCCACAGTTGTGGGATTTCCCCTTCACTTTTTGCTCACGGTCGAAGGGCTCTAAGAGGTAGCCTGCAGTCATAAACAGGTCAGTCTGAGTGTTCCCTCCACCACCACTGCCCTGTCCCAGTGTCTCCTTATGTTTGGGGTTGGGGGGAATGGGGTCTCTTCAAGGGCTCTTTACCAAACAGGAGGCAATTAGAATATGATACAAAGTGGAGCTCTTCGGTGACCCAGTCAGTTAGGTGTCCATATCTTGATTCCGTTCAGGTCATTATCTCAAACCCCCATTATTTTGTGGGTTCAAGCCCCACATCAGGCTCAGCTCGGGCAGGGCAGAGCCTGCTTGGGATTTTCCCTCTCTCTGCCCCTGCCCCGCTCTCGCTCGCTCGCTCTCTCTCTCTCTCTCTCAAAAATAAATAAACATAAAAAAAAAGAATGCCACACAAAAAGCGCTAACCTTGGGGGGTCAGGAGGTAGCTCTTCTGTGACCAAAGGCAAGTCTCTTTGTTAACTGTGCAGTGGTTTTCTCATATATTAAATGAGGTAGCCAAGTGAGATTATTTTGAAGATTAATCTTGAATACATTCTTGCGCAGACCAGCTCTAATTTTACCCTTTTCCTCACTTCTGGAGATTTCCACAGGGAAGAACATCTCATTAGGAAAGATCTCAAGAAAAAAACCTTCCCCACCCCTCACATCCACCTCTACTTCACTCATCAATTTTTCTCATTAAAAACCTGGTCTTGGGGTGCCTGGGTGGCTTAGTTGGGCTTCTGACTTCGGCTCAGGTCATGACCTTATAGTTCGTGGGTTTGAGCCCCACATTTGATTCTGTGCTCAACAGTTCCCTTAGTAACCTCTGTCTCCCTCTTTCTCTGCCCCTCCCCACTCACACACATACTCTCTCTCTCCCTCTCTCTCTCCCTCAAAAATAAACATAAAAAATAGACCTGGTTTACCCCAGACTTTAAAGAAAACAAAAGTAGCTCTTTATCACAGAAATCAGAATTCCTCTCTTCAAATACACTAAGGTTTTAAAAGATGGGTGGCGGATAGGGGACTGAATAGGAGTTTGAGGACTTTGGTTTCATACCAATTTTTTCAATAAATAGCCACTTAGCCCTCAGCAAATTCCCTCACTGCTCTGTACTTCTGATAGCTCATCTCCCACATTTGAATATCAATACCACTCTGATTGACCTACCACAATCTCTGAGGCTCACAAAACTGTGACTTGAAAATGTAAAATATAACTTTGTATACAGATAACTCATCAAATTAAGATCACTTCCCTCTTTTGACCCTAGATAAGTTTCAGAACTAAAAGTTTGATACAACGTAAAAAGATGCATGTCTTCCTATTAGTGGGGTGGCTGGTGTGTTTATATTTTGTTGTAGAGTTTTAGCAAACTCCTTTACATGGTTTACTTAACAAACATTCATTAGGAGCTCACTGTGTGCCTTATACTAAACACAAGGAAAGAAATGAAAATGAACATAAATCTGACTCCAGAAGTTTATATTCAAGACTTATACACACACACACACAGAAAACTTGTAAAACAAATTTTAAAACAGTATAATGGTATGGTAATGTGTATATAGACCTATAACAAATCCTTAATCCAGGCACGTTGGGGCTGAGCCTTCGACAAGAGGAAAGATGGCATTGACTAGCATTTGGGGTGTGCTACATGACAAAGACAGAGCTGGGGACAGATTGTGAATGAGTGGATGAGCAGTTTATAATAGCAGACCTTCATAACAAATGCCAGAATTAAATAAGAAAAAGAACTTTCATATTGGGTTTGGATAGAAATGCCTACTTCTCTCTATACTCAATAGCAACAAAAAAAATAGCAACAGATTTCAGATCATGGTTTTCCTGATGATAATTATCAAAGAATCCAAATATATATTTATTGGATCTGTAAAAATCATACCAATATAGCATTACTCTTTTTAAATTAGGTTACCTATAAATGGGTGGTCTAAAGGACTCTTTTCAAAAACTTGAGATTTCCTACTATGAGTATATTTTCTCAAAATGCCTGTTTTGTGGCCAAGGCTTCCCAGGATGTCCCCTCTACAAAGCACTGGATCCTGCCATAGGTTAATTAGTATTTCCTGAACACGCAGGACATTACGGCTTCCGTGCCTTTGCTCTAGCTCTTCCCCCCTCTGGGAAACATCTTCCCTCACCCCTCCAGGTATGGAAGACCTCCCTAACTTTAGGACAGAGCTAGAACCCATCCGCCATTAAGCTGACTCACCACTTAGCAATCTCTGCTTCCAAATGCCAATAATTCTTATCATCTATATTACTGCTTTGCAATTATGGGGGGGTATATTTTTCTAGATAGAGGTTCTATCTCCAAAAGAACCTGTTTAAGTCTCTCATAGATGAGAAAACGGACAGTCTTTGCATTTCCAGTGCTTGGAATATCAAGATTGACAGGTGCTCATTAAATATATACTATTGCATCTAGTCAAGTCCCAATCTAGCCATATTTCCCATAACTCCACCCCAGCCACCCTCCCATTTGAAAAATGGCCAAAACAAGTCAGAGACAAACTAAAATGCCTGTGTCTGAAGCAGTATATATTGACATTGCTTAAAAGAAATCCAATATCAAAAGACGGGGATTCGGTCACTTGAAAAAAATTACTGTTCTTACTCTTTAAAATAATACATGCCTATCAGTATATTCCATTAACAGAAGCATTAATATAGATTTGCCTATCTGAAAAAGGTTTAGCAAAGGACATTTCTCCTTGCCGTGGGACAGCTGAAGAGGTGTAATTTAACAGCTTTCAGAGGCCCGTCACTGTGGTGATTGAGGTGGACAGAAGGCATGGACATGACCAAGGCCCTTAAAAGACACAGACAGGTGGAGAGTGTGCCGGGGGTGGGCAGAGGGCTGGGGACTACAAAAGGAGGAGGCTCACTTGGAGAGCAGGGACAAGAGAAGGCAGGGGTGAGGCTGGCAAGGAGCAGGAGGAGGGGAGGGGACATGAGATGCAAGATTGTGGCTAAACAGGACACAAGAGGAGGTTAAACAACAATAAAGGACAGACCTACAAGAAAGACGGGCAGCTGAGTGGAGGGAGCACAGGGGAGAGATGACAGACCACTGGGGCCGGGGCACACGTGCAGGAAGACAAATATGGCACCTCTGTGTGGGACTAGAAGGACAAGCGATTACAAAGAGAAGAGGAAAAGGAAAGAAAATGGGGTAGAAGTGAGGAGACAAAATAAGTAATAAGTGCACAGATACTAGTTAAATGCTTCAAAAATCACCAGGCTGTTGGGCTGAGCTGGAGGAAGCCCCACAGTCATACCCAGGAGGGGACCCTCAGTAAGAGAGAGGCAGGCAATTTAAGTAGCTAGCTGAGGTAAAAATGAAAAAAAAAAAAAAAAATAGAAGATGGAAAAGGTGAGAAGCAGGAGAAGGAAAACCCAAAGGAGACACTGGCCCAGAAACCTTTTTCACTTTCTGTAAGAATCTTCAAGGCCCCAAACTAGGCCAAGATTCTGACTGACATTTCTGAGCTCACCAGCTGCTGTTTCCTTGAGAGAATTCTGACAGGAAGGCATAGAAATGCCAGCCAACACTGCCAGCTCTGGAAAAAAAAAAAAACACACAAATAATAACAACCCATGCTCTAAACACCTCAATGGGGCCGAAGCCTTGCTGGGAAGAAGGCGCACCGCGGAGGGACCCGCCTGCAACTTTCCCCCAGGTATGTACTGAGCTGTTCCCCGTCTGCTTTCTCCTCTAATTGTCCTCTGGCCTTTCCTGCCTTGCCCATCTGTCTTGCTTTCTTTGTGAATTTTCGGGAAGCCCCGCAGGCGATCTGCTTCTGTCATCTGAAGCCAGCGCTGAGGCAGTGTGGGTGCAAGCAGGAGAAGCCCCACATTCTGCTTATCACATGGGCGGGGGAGGACCGCGGGACTCCAAGTCTGGGAGGCTGAGCTAGGCGAGGGGAAATAAAGGAGAGAAATCACCCCTGCTCACATTTCCGTGCATGGGGATGATTTGCTGGCTGTGCTGACGGTGGACTGGTTTCTAGGTGCCCGGGTTTGAAGCAAAGGAAGGAGGGTGTCGTGGGGATTGAGGGACCGTGAAACAGCTCAGCTTGAGGGGAGAGAGGTGGTGCAAATGGCCTAGGAGTTAGTCAATTACCTAAGGAAGAGCCAGGGTTTTAGGAGTAATGTGTGGAAATTTGACAGCACATGACCTTGAACTTTCGGCTTGCCCTTTCAGTGCCTTGGTAAAATACTTTGAATGTAGGTTGAAATTTCCATAAAGCAACTCAAAGGACTTCATTACTTATATGTAATTTATCTCAAATATTCCATTACGGAGTGAGAGCAGTTTCTTCGGCCGACCCCACAGACATCCCCACTAACACAGTGTGAAGTGTTACATCTTTTTAGAAAACTAAGAAGCTAAGTCCCTGAGCAATGTATTTCTTTGGAAAACTAGGACAAGAACCAGATTCTCTGATGTGTCCCCTGGACCTTAAGCAATTCTTAATACCCACTCAGTGTGATAGGTGCACTTTTTTTAAGAAGTAAGAGTTTTTGGAGCTAAAGAGCGTTATCATTATTCTGGATTATTACATTATGTTATGTTATATAATCATGACGATCCCTCACCAGACATGAGGTCATGTGAGTCAGTGGACCCCCTGCTGCCCTGTCTTTCCCAAGAAAAATTCACCCTATTTTATATCCATTCTTCGCCACATCCCACTTAAGGTTTGCCGGTAAGATCTGGGAGCCGAGATGATTCCCAGTAGTGTAGAAGCCCTCAAACTGTAAACTCCTAGGGACTTAGTAATTTCACAACTTCCTAATTTCACAGATAAGGTTCCTCTCTCTTTGGAGTGTCGTCTGTCTACACCGCATAGGTGTACAACCACACCCCTGAAGAGGACTTCCGCCCTCCTGGCTTCTGTGTGGCTTTATTCTTTTTCCTTACCTCCCTCCCCCATTTTTAGGAAGCTCAGAACATAAGGGCCAATTCCTTGCCCTTAAGTTGTTCAGCATCAGAAACACGGAACTAGAATGGTGGTTCTCAAAGTGTGGTCTTCAGACAAACAGCATCAAAATCACCTGGGAACCTGTTAGGAATGCAAATTCCTCAATCCTACTCCAGACCTCCAGAATCAGAAACCCTGGGGGCTGGGGCCAAGCATCCTGCACCCGAGCAGGCCCTCCAGGTGACTCTGACACATTAAATCAGGAGGTTACGATGTTTGTTTTTAATGTTTATTTGTTTTGGAGAGATAGAGAGACAGAGTGTGAGCAGGGGAGGGGCAGAGAGAGAGAGAGACAGAGAGACAGAATCTGAAGCATTCTTCAGGCTCCAAGCTGTCAGCACAGAGCCTGATGCAGGCCTCAAACCCATGAATCCTGAGATCAGGTTCTGAGCCAGAGTCAGACACTTAACCCACTGAGCCACCCAGGCACCCTAGGAGGTTATGGAGATGTTTTAAAGTGTTATTTCCTTTAACACAGAGCGCTCAGCTCTTCTTACAGTGTGACTCCAGTCACCTAGAGAGGAATGGCTTCTAAAGGAGACCCTTCCACAAACCACCACCTCTCAGTCGGCACCTTGTGTTCTTCATCTGGAAAATAGGAATATTTCTAATATAAGCCACTGTTGCAGCACTGAGTGAGGTGGTGGTGTTTCATCTGTTCCGCCCTTCCTGTGCAAAAGGCCTTCCCTGGGTTGTGTGGGAAATCACGAAGGAAGAAGTCAGGATCCTGGCCCAATGAGAGGAGATGTGTGAGTTAGAGGGACACAAGGAATCCCACAGCAAAGTGAGACAGGATATAGGATATGTGCCCCAGTACAGGTCCGAACAATAGCAACTAAGAAGAGAACAAGAGAAAACTTTCTGGAGAATGAGTCTGTTGAAATTAAAAGAAAAACATTTTTTAATGTTTATTTTGTTTTTGAAAGAGAGAGACAGCGTGAGTTGGGGAGCAGCAGAGAGAGGGAGAGACACAGAATTGGAAGCAAGGTCCAGGCTGTCAGCACAGAGCCCAACACAGGGCTTGAACTCATGAATCCCGAGATCATGGCCTGAGCCAAAATTGGATGCTTACCAGACTGAGCCACCTGGGTGCCCCAAAAAAGTGTCTTTTGAACTGAGGCTTAAAGAGAGGGTAATTTTAACTAGTGCAGATGGGCAGAGAAAAAAGAACATTCCAGGGGGAAGTTGAGCATAGGGAACACTGGAAAGATACGACGTTAGTGGGCTGGGGTGGACAATAGTACCTGCTCCCCCTTCTGTCACAAAAGGTTAGCTGTTCACGTTATGGGTAGGCATCTCCTCATTCTGGGTCTAACTATTTGCTACCAAGTTTGCAGAAATTCGTCCTGGAATCCAAACTACATAATTTTTCTTTACTATAAAATGAATCCTTTCCTCTATACATAGTTTTGTTACTTCAGCATCCATCTCTCTCCCTCTCTTTCTCTCTCACTCTCTCTCTCTCCTATATTATTAGGTCAGTGTTTTTCAAAATCCTATGCCCACTTGCAACAGAAAAAATTAGAAGCAGCTGCAAAAATGCAGATTCCTGGGCCCTGGCCCAGATGGCTTATTTCAGTATCTTTGAGAGCAAGTCAGAAGTATCTACATTTTAACAAGCACCCTTTCGATCCTAATGTTCACTCGAGTTTGAAAGCGATGCTTCCAGAGCTGCCCTTTGCCGCATTTGCCAAGCATCACCTGGGATGTGCTCCTTGAAAACATGGACACCTGGCTGTTCCCGTGGAGATTCTGACTCCATGGCTGTGGAGTAACATGGAGGGAAAGGCGTTTTAACAAGTGCCTCCGTGGCACCAAGGATCAGGACAGGTTGGGAAATACGGTGTGTCAGAAAAAATGCATGCTTTGGCTTAGACAGGAACTCCCAAGTCATAGGTCAGCCATTTACTAGCCATGTGATTTAGGCGAGTTTCTTAACCATTCTGTGCTTCCAAGTTACTTGACCTACGAGAGACACTCTTATCCTATGTAATAAAATGTACTTCACAGAATTGCTGGATGTGTGAGTAAGTAACTGCCTTAGTAGAGCATTGGCTCCCTCTCTACCCCCGTTCCATCTTGCCTACATCCCAGCTCTGGCTTTCCAGCTGACAGGAAGCAGGGCAAAGACAACAGTGATGGTGAAATGCCACCAATATTTACCTTTGCAGAGAGCAGGGGCAGGCTGCCATGGGAGAACAGACTGGCTCCTGCAGCTAGCCTTGCTCTCGGCTGCCCTGGGAAGCTGAGATGGGACTCCTGCCCATGATTGAATCAGCATTCAGAACTGGCCAGTCCTCTAAAAATAGCTAGACGTTCTGGCTGAGCCTTAGGAAAAATGAGGCCCTACCCCACGCTTGCCTTAAAAGGAGGGCCCTCTGCTTCAGTTCCTACCTCCTCAGCCAGATGATGGTAAGCCCCAAGTAATTTGGCTTGTACCTTGGTGAACTCCAGAATAGCTTCTGTTTCATGGACAGCTACCCAGAACACCCACAGCGATAGCAGTGCATAAGGTCACAAGTGCTCAGGTTTTGGGAGTAACCAAGTCCTTTCTGCATGTATGAAAACATCAAAAAACAATTTTTATAGGCAAACCAAAATTGCAAGGAGAAATATTTTTGATAATATTTAAGCTTTCTCAAGTATCTCACAACCACCCCTTTCACAATAACAATTGTCATGTTAATGAAACTCTTTAAAGTAGATCAAATATAGGGACTTCCCACGCAGTGAGGAGTTTTGCTGTATTCATATTAAGTATATGTGAAATAATAGTAGTCATAGTAAGAGGCCACTTCTTATACTGTGTTCACAGCACCTTATATAAGTTTATCTCATGGAAGCCTCCTGTTGAGTAAGCATTATTATTCTCACTTCACAGAGGAGGAGACTGAGGCTCAGAGAGGTTAAGTAGCTTGCTTAAGGTCACAGAGCCAGATGCATAGATGCCCACACCATGCTCTCCCTCCCTACTGCCTCCAAAAAGCCCTTTGCCTCCCACAGAGATTACATCATGTTACTTACATTAGTTCATCACACTGTGTTCTCCCTGTCTTAACCCACCCTGGGTGTGTCCCAAACCCAAGAGTCTTTCTGCTGACCATTAATGGGAAAGCTTCGTTCTCACTTCCCCATAATGCTGTGTCTGAGTCATTTATGTTCAAATGCTGCTCTGCTCAGAGAAAGAAATAGGAAAACAAGCTGTGATTGCTGCTTTTACTGTTACTTAGGTTCTGGAAGCTTTGTAATGGTACTTGCTTCCCAGGAACTAGGGAAAGGACCATTTTCTAATTTAAGGCTTTGAACAATTGTCTGATTACAGGGTAGAGGCAGGGAGAAATAAATCTTGCTTTCAATAACATGTTGAGTGACATTTTCTGTTGCCATCAGCCTGTTCTCCTAAGAAACTCGAGACCTTCACATATGCTATCTCATTAATCTTCAACCCATCCTGTGGTGGGCAGATGGGGTTACACAGCTATTTGCAGACAAGTGGCATGGGATCTGGTACAAGGGATGAGGGACAGAAAGGTCACCAATATAACCTATCACGCAGGTGGCCTGGTAACACATCGACCCTCCACATTCTTCCTACTAATGTTATCTGCCAAAGTCAGAAGATTGGGGTAGATAGGACACCAAATAAATAATGTGGGAAAAAACATACATCCAACTTCCATGTCCATCGTCCATACCCTTTGCCCAGTGCAAAATTCAGAGAAACATGTCTTACTATTCCCCATCCTAAATTTCTTCCTTATAGTCGCACCTGGTCTGAAATGTTTTCATTCTATTGATTGCAGTTGTTTGTTTTGTTTTGTCTTTCCAGCCCACCTTGTGTGCCATTTTCTAATCTGTTCCATGAATTTCTTCCCTCACTTCTTAAGTTAGGTGACCAGGGACAGTGTCATGAGGGTTTAGACAACACTTTCATCATAGATGTTCCCATTTCACACTTTCCCTTCCGGTTCAAAATTCTTTGTAGGTTCTAAGTTAAAAGAATTTAGGGGGCATCTGGGTGGCTCCATTGATTGAGCATTCAGCTCTTGATTTCGGCTCAGGTCATGATCCCAGGGTTGTGGGGTCAAGCCCTGAGTTGAGCTCTGTGCTGAGCATGGAGCCTACTTGAGATTCTCTCTCTCTCCTCTCGGCCCCTCTCTTGCTCATGCTTTCTTTCTCTCTCTAAAATAAAAATATTTTTTAAAAAAATGTTTTAAATTAGTTTCCTGGACTCAAGTATAATTGAGTAATTGGTTATTAAAAGCTTTTTGTTGTTTTTCCTGTGGATTTGGAAGTGAACTTTAAAAAAAAAATTAATGTTTATTTATTTTTGAGAGAGAAGAGAGCACAAGTGGGAGAGGGGCAGAGAGAGAGGGAGACACAGAATTGGAAGCAGGCTCCAGGCTCTGAGCTCTCATCACAGGGCCCAATGAGGGGCTCAAACCCGCTAACCATGAGATCATGACATGAGCCAAAGTCAGATGCTTAACTCACTGAGCCACCCAGTAACCTTTTGATCATATAAGGTTGGGTTTGATAAAGACAAAGAAATTCACACCCAATGTTGGGGTGGCACTATCTTTGTTATCTCCCATCATTTCCCTGGAAATCTATTTCTTTTGTATTCTTATGTGAATTAATCCCCTTCTGGATGTCAGTTTACTCAGAAATGGCAAGTCTTTTAAACCTGGATCTTTCTAGTTCTTTGGATCAAAAAACACAGTGGTCTTTCTATCCTGTGCAAACCCTTACTCTTCCAACTGACATGCCAAACACTTCGGAGGATCTCTATCTGACAGATTTCACCAGTTAAAATGAAACTTTACTCAGCTTGTAAGTTCCTGGGTTCACTGGAGGAGATGAGACATTCTCCTCTTCCCAGAGGTACAGACACACCTTCTCCAGCCCCACTGCTCTCCTCCCCTCAGCCCCGGTGACTGACCACCACCCCCAGACCTGGCCGAGGAAGGGCCGCCCCGCATCCTCACTCATGTGATGCTTGTATTTGACGATAGAGGATACAGCCATGTTTTCAAAGCAGAATCTTATATAGTCGCTGGGTTGAATGAAATGGATGATTCCCAAGACCAACCAGTAAAGATTTTGACTGGGTTGCCTTAGACACTTTCCCATTTTCCTGAGAAAAATCACAGTTTCCAAGCCGCCACCGGCAGCAGCAGCAGCCCAGCCTGAGAGGAATAAGTATGCTCAGAGTGACCCCATAGTGTTCCCTTCCTTCCTTCTCAACTCTTCCCTTCCCAGCCTGTCTCCATGGGTTGATCAAGACTGACCCTCCAGCCCAATTCATTTATTTTAAAGGGTTATCTCATACATATATATAAACCCATTTGTTTCTATGACCCATCTTTCTTTTTTTATTAATTTTTTTATGTTTATTTTTGAGAAAGAGAGACAAACAGAGTGTGAGTTGGGGAGGGGCAGGGAGCGAAGGAGATACAGAATCTGAAGTAGGCTCCAGGCTCTGAGCTGTCAGCACAAAGCCCATCAAGACCTGAGCTGAAGTCAGATGCTTAACTGAGCCACCCAGGCACCCCTGACTCTTATTTACAAAGCCAGATAAAAATAATAACTACTTCATAGAGTAGTGAGGACTTAAGGAGATCATATTTGCAAAACACAGAAAATTATCCCTGTCATAGAGTACGCTTGAAAAAAAAAAATTGTTATTTTTAGTACTTTTATTAGTAGATTTCATTAACTGCCCTTGTCAGTGCCTTGAGCTTCACCACTTCTTTGGGATACAATTCTTTTGGCATCCTCCCGGTTTCCTAGCACAGAATCATATGATATAAAGCTGAAAACCCTATCTCCTTCCAGCCAGGGTGGCCTGTCCAGACCCAGAGTGGCAAGACAGCTGCGAGGGTCCCTCGCTGTTCCGGTGACTCAGGCCTCACAGATTGCAGGGCAAGTGAAGGGCTAGGGGGTGCAGAAGCCAAACAAAAAGATCCTTCCCACAAGGAACAATCGTGCCTGGAATGCTGCGCCAGCAGCTGCGGCCCATCAACACGTGCCCACAGCAAATGTACAGTAGGAAACACAGGGGCCCTGGGGGTGTTTCCATGTGGGAGATGCTCTCTGCGCACTCGCACACACAGAGCAGTCCGCTGCTGGATTCTCTCTCTCTTAAAAAAAAAAAAAAAAAAAAAAAAAATCCTTCGTGAAATTCCAAACACTAAAATAGAGTCATATTGAAATATATAAAGCAGCAGCTAATAAAATAATTACTAGTAAGAACAAAGATTATAACCACACCAAAATAAGCCAGTGAAACTTGGGTGCTGTTTATTTCTGAACAAATAGTACAGGAAGAAATCGGGCCCCCAAAGTGCTGCCATTCCACACCACACTGTTCCAGGATGGTCTGGAGGCACAACGATAGGATGGTGGAAAGAAATCCTACTTGTAAGCGTTTGCACTTCGCGGGGGAGGAAAGTGCCAGGCTGGACGACGGGGGAAGCCAAGTCAGGGCCAAGACTGCTGCTTCTCGAGGCCACATGCTTCTTTATATCCCCATACGGATTACGTTACTATGGAATGTAAGGAAGTGTGTGGTTTCGGCAAGTGCCTCTTCGCAGGCCCACACGGCCCCCAGTGGAGGTTTGACCCCTTTCCTCACCATGGCTTTGAGCCCCTCACCCCCAGGCGTTCCCTCCGCAACCAAGCAGGGGCCTCTGAACCGTGCTGGGCCCCTCTCCTATGCGCCCTCTCTCACTCCTGAGGCTGGATGGCTCAGCCCACTTTCAGGCACGCTGACAGTTGTCCCCAGTCTCCAGACCCCACTCCCGGGGCCCACTGGCAGAGAGAGGCCACGTCCCCTAAAGATTTTTCACAGCCGGTCCTCACACTCCAAGTTCTTCCCTTCAGTCATTTTGCTTCTGAAATGAGAGGTTTCTACTAACCAAAGGGAACTGTGATTCCTTCATATCCATTTCTATCACTTCCCTGTAGAGTCATCGGTGTCTATGGCACAGATAGGAGCTGTGAGGCCCGGGAGACTACAGTCTAGGTCCCGGGATGTCCCCTGGCCATGCTCTGACACTTTTTCCACATCACATCACAGCCCAGTGGCACAGCAGTGCTATGTGAAGCTGCTTGCTGAAGAGGTTTGAGTACTGAATAACTCACCTAATTGGCTAAGTTCCTTTAAAAAAAATTTTTATGGTTTATTTTTGAGAGAGAGAGAGTGCAAGCAGGTGAGGGGTAGAGAGAGAGGGAGACACAAAATCTGAAGCGGGCTCAGGCTCTGAGCTGTCAGCAAAATCCCACCTGGGACCTGAACCCACAAACCATGAGCTCATGACCTGCGCTGAAGTCAGATGCTCAGCCAACTGAGCCACCCAGGTGTCCCAGCCAAGTTCCTTTCTCCACTCTTTCCTGAACTCCTTTGTCCCCAAGGAGTTGGACTTAGACATCCATCACCCCCCCCATTTCAGAATGAGAGAAGAGACTGAAAGGATCTCTCCCCCTCACTTAAACCCCAACGCGATGGCCCTGTGCCTTCCACAGCTCTGCTTCCTGTCGTTGGAATGCGTGTGAGTGAGGACAACTGCCACACTCCATTTCTACTGTGAGTTCTTAAGCAGGACCACAGGATTTGACAGATGTGACCCGAGATGCAAAAGAGAAGTGAGAGGCAGCAAAAAGGAGGGCATGGGAAGAGGAGGAAAGGGAAGGGGCATGCAGAGTGGCTGGAGGAGAAGGGGACCACCCCTCAGAGGTGACTGCGCCTGAGCCCACTGGGCCACGCCCCTCCATGTGCTGCCGCTGCACTACTTATTCCCACTACTTATTCCCGACACCAGGCAATGGGCTAATGGCCTTCCAGGGCACACCAACTTATCCTCCTCGGAGGCTGGAGGGAATTTAGGAGAACATGGGGGAATTACTGGAAATGGGGCAGCTACAGGACTGAACACAGAGACTTATAGTTTTAGATCAGTGGTTCTAAGCCACAAGAGAGGGTGCCCCTCAGAGCACAACTGGGCGATGCCTGGAGACATTCCCGGTTGTCACAACTAAGGAGTTCTACTGGCATCTAGTGGGTCCAGACCAGAAACACTGCTAGGCACCCTATGATGTGCAAAAGAGCCCTTCTCAGCAAAGGCTTACCTGGCCCCAGGTGTCCATATGCTGAGATTGAGAAAGCCTGCTCTAGACAGTGGTGCTTTGAATGAATCTGGTCTCTAATGTGGGCATATTACAGTGCACTCAATCTTCCAAAGAAATGTACTGTCCTTCTTTTACACAGATGTTGGTCAGTCTTCACGTCTGTAAAATAGGCAGATGACTCAGAGTTGTACGTCTTCCCAGTTACAACCCTTTCTTTTCTAAATCATACCTGCTCCAAAGATAGTTCTCCTTTTCCTACCCTGAGGTTGGCTTCATGTTATCTACTCAGATACGGGGGGAGGGGGACGCATCGTGCAGGTGGGGCAGGATATGAGTAAAGAGAGGAGAGAGATAATGAAGAGTATTGTCCTGAGTTGAAGAAATAGCCCTGTAAGAGGTTTGTTCTGACTTGATGAGCAGGACACATGTACTTTTTCCATCGTGATTTCACTGCCTGGCCGACCTCCTCCCCCGTGGCTGCCTCCTCCTTTGCTCCACCAAGGAGCTGGGGACAAAGTTAGCCAGAGGAAGGGGTGGTAGGCAGCAGCCCCAAGGCCCTATGTCACTGATAGGAAACTGAGGGAGAAGGTAAGACGCCTAAGTGCGGAGCCAGGGGGATGCATGCCAAGGCCAAAGGGAAGCCGTACAGAAGCTTCAACATGGCCCCACACAAACCATCTAGGTGGTGTGGCCCTTGCTCCCACCCGCCTCCACCATCATAGTGTGCTTTTTCCTAGCTGCCACATCTACAGTGCCTTGTTGCCTGCACAGAGTTCTGCAATATCTGACTTTAGTCAGTCCATTTGGCAGAAATCTGCTTGACAGAGTAAACCAATTCTACTTTTCCTGATCAATGGTTTTCACAACTTCAGAGATGAAATGAAAATACTTGCAGCCAAGGGAAGGGGTGAAGAACAGGTTGAAGATGAGAGTAAAAGCTTTGGCCTCAAAAGCAGGCACAATGGTCTCTAGGACTTTCCCTTCATACCTGAAAGTGTCTACTGCGCCCATTAGGGACTTAGTGTTGAGCACCTTTCCTTTGTTATCATTAGGTCTGACACTGAGGAGACAAGGTAGGTCTGCTCCCCCAATGTCTCCTTGATTAGCTTCCTGCCCCTTGGTCACACTTCCCAGGAAGTTAGCAGAAACTGGTGGGTCCCTCTGCTAACCCAGTAGTTCTCAAACTCCAGCGCATCAGCACCACCTGTCTGGCAGGTTGCACAAATGCTGGGCCCACCCCCAGTGTTCTGGGCTGGTAAGTGTTACTTTGCTTTGTATACTCAACCTACAAGTTCTTACACACTAGAATCCAGATGTCTCCTTTAGAAACTACCAGGATCAAAGATAGCCTCACCTCACTTGAGAAACTATTTAGCCAATTCTATCCATTTGTCAAAAAAAAACCAATCTCAGTGTCTATCACTAGAGAATGACTAAATAAATTCTAATATATTCACATGGTAGAAAACCACAAACAATGAAAATTATTAAAGTACAGCTGCCACATCAATATGGATGAATTTTACAAATATCATTTTGAGTGAAAATACCAAATCATAGAGGAATATCTATGGCATGGTACCATTATATAAAAAAACAAGCAATGCATTGTTTAGGGATAAATGGATAAATAATAAAAAACTATAAAAAATAACACAAATTATTTTTTAAAAAGGAATTCAGAATAATAGTTGCCTCTGAAGGGAAACTAAAGAGATTAATTGGGAAATGCATTCAGGAAGCCTCAACAATATTGATAAAGTTCTTTTCCTAAGGTAGATGATTATTTGTGGTTATTGGTTTTATCATTATGTATCATAACTTAAATGTGTATTACATGTATTCTTTTATAAGTACATCATATTTTCATTAAACATTATACATTTTAATTTATTTTAAAAATTAAAATGTAAGACACTCAATGAATAAAGACCAAAATGTTAGCTGATTTTGGAAGATGAGAAGAGAGAATTATGGAAGAGTTTCATTTTCCATATTGTACAATTCGTTATCATTTTAGCTCCTCACAGTGTTTATATTTGAAAAAAGAATAAGGATCAAAGAAAGAAGATAAAACAGAGTCATACAATGCAAAGGACAAGTCACGTGTGGCTTTCACAAGCCCTGTGGGAGAGAGCCCTGGGCATGGCAATTACTGGGATTTGATTCATGCTAATGCTGGTTCTCTCTGTGTTGCAGGCTTGGAAAAGCGATGCTTGGCTATACCAAGGAATCCTCACCCTAAGAGGCTGCAGTCACCTCCCAAGGGAACTGCCCCCTGCTCTGGCTGGTCAAACGGAACCAAGTCCGTCTTCCTGAGAGGTTTGGTCCCCTTCAACCAGCTACAGCAGGGCTGGCAATGGCCAGTCCTCGGAGAAACAGAAGAGATTCACCTGAAGCTAAAATTACCTACTGATGCTTCCCTTAAGGAAATAATTCTGATTTTGTCATACAATCTCATGCTCCCGGGAAGGGAGAAGAGAGGAGGCCTGGGTTCAAAGGTGGACAAGATTTTCATGCTCAATACATAGAGCTCTGTGCCCTTGCAACCACAACTGGACCTACTCACAGGTTCTTGAGTCAACACACATAGTCAATAAAGATTTTGAGGATGGCAGTTGTACCAACCAGGGGAAGAGCACGGGACCTAGAAGACAGAGCTCCTGTTCACATGAGGCTAACAGTGTGAGTAAGAAATCAGACATTCGAATATGGCACGATTTAGTGGAATTGCAAGTCAAAGTGTGGCTAGTTCTAAGACACAATTCTTACATAGCCCATGACAGATGGTATACCATCAAATCTCCACCCATCCATTCAGCCCAAGATACCTACTTACTAAGCAATATACACAACTCAGTTTCCTCATCTGTAGAATGGGGATAATAATCATAACACCCACTACATACGGTTTTATGTGGAACAAAATGAAAATACACGTAAAGGAGTTAGAATGCTCTCAATAATTTTTACCTGTTATTAATAGGGATAACCTGATCTGTCTTTCCAATTTATCTTTCAAAACGCATATATCTGACAGTGCACCTAGAAGAGTGCCCAGAACCTAGCTAGAGCTCAGTAACGTTTGTTGTTTGAATTCCAGAAGCATGTGATTCATGTGCTGCACTCTCACGCATGCCCAGAGCCCACCAAGTCTCCACATAGGGGATGTGGTGCTTTTCTGCATGCTCCTTAGAATCTGGAACTCATGGGTTTGAATCCTGCCTCTCTCATTTATTCACTCTGCTACAGCCTCTCTGAACTTTAGTTAACATTGCATAAACCTTAGTTTCCGCATCTGTAAAATGAAGACAATTAAACTTAACTTCAAATTGATATAAGGATTTAAAAGGGTAATGTTGGGGCACCTGGGTGACTCAGGCAGTTAAGTGTCTGACTTTGGCTCAGGTCATGATGTCACGGTTTGTGTTTTTGAGCCCCACATTGTGCTCTGTGCTGACAGCTCAGAGCCTGGAGCCTGCTACAGACTCTGTGTCTCCCTCTCTCTCTGCACCTCCCCTGTTCATGCTCTGTCTCTCAAAAATAAATAAACATCTAAAAATTACAAAGAACAAAATCTAAGCCCTCAAGAAATGGTAGCTCTTGTTGTATGTGGCAACAGCTCAAGGACGATCTCACATCCATAGGCTTGACAAGAGGAAGACGAGATTTTAGGGGAAAAAAAAAAGAACTCAGAAAATAAATAAAACCTCATTACAAGATCTCTTCCTTTTCCACCTATTAATTCTACTATCATGTAGCATGCATCCATCCTTGCAGGAGTTACTAGCATGTAATAAGTTTTACTTTAAAAAAAATTGCTTCCTGGGGCACCTGGGTGGCTCAGTCGGTTAAGTGTCCGACTTTGGCTCAGGTCATGATCTCATAGTTCATGGTTCGAGCCCCGGATCAGGCTCTGTGCTGACAGCTAGCTCAGAGCCTGGATCCTGCTTCAGATTCTGTATCTCCCTCTCTCTCTGACCCCCCCCCCCCGCTCATGCTCTCTCTCTCTCTCAAATAAAACATTAAAAAAATTTTTTTTTAAATTGCTTCCTACATGAAGCTGATAGTATCATTTTAAAGGAATATCCTGCCTGGAAAGCCTTCCTTTGTGGGCAGTGCTGGGATGCTAGTGTATAACCACTTGTCCTCCTGAGTACATGAAGTCCACAGAGTGTGTATTCCAAAGGTGTGCAGTTTAGACATAAGCACAGGAGCCAGAGTGTCTGGGCTCAAATCCCAGCATTCCTGCCCCTCACCAGCTGTGCCACTTTGGGAAAGTTACTTGAATTCTCTGGACCTCCATTGCCTCATATGTAGAATGGAGATAATAGTATCAATCTCATAGGGTTTTCATAAGAATGAAATAAAAATACATGTAAGTGTATAAAACTAGTGCTTGATACATAATAAGCTTTTAAGGTTTTTATCTTTGACAATGTACCTGAAATGTTCCCGAAACTAAATTGGTGTTCAATAAACACTTATTTAATAAATTAGTTTCTTTTTTTTTTTTTAATTCTAATCACAAACTACAGGATCATGTAATTTCTGGTTCAACTATTTCTGCTTATCTCTTTAAACATAGCACATTGGGGGTTCCTGGGGGACTCGGCCGGTTGGGCATCCAGCTCTTGATTTTCGCTCTGGTCATGATCTCATGATTTGTGAGATCAAGCCTCAGGTCGGGCTCTGTGCTGACCGTGTGAAGCTTGCTTGCGATTCTCTCTCCTCCCTCTCTCTCTCTCTCTCTCTCTCTCTCTGCCCCTCCCCTATTCCCTCTCACATGCTCTCACTCCCTCTCTTTCTCTCTCTCAAAATAAATAAATTAACTTTTAAAAATAAAGAAATAAACATAGCACACTGGTACAAACCAGTAGGGGAGAGGTGGGATGCTGGCCAGCTCTGTCTCCCCAGTTCTGCAGTGTGAGGGAGCTTCCTTCCCCAAGAGCTAGATGCATGCCTCTGGGGGCAGCAGCAGGGGGCCCAGAAAGCTCGGTGACGAAGCTCTGAAGCAGACACCCGAAGAACAGAGGGTTCAATGACATGAAAGCAAATATGACATAGTCAAAGACTAGATGTACTTAACAAGAAAGGACCCTTGCCCTGTGGGAGCGCAGAGGTCACATAGGTAAAGATCCAGTGAACATGACAGGTGCAGGTGGTAGGAGAACAAAGAAAGGGCCACTTTCAAATCTGGGATTTTATGGCTAAAATACCTGATGAAACTGGACAGGACCACGTAAGTCTGAGATAAATGATGTCTTCCTCTATTTTAAAAAGCTTGACTTGAAAAACTCCAAGTCAACCCCATCAACTCTGGGTGATTTTGGAAGCAACTCAGTACCTGTGGGAAGTCAGAGGGCTTCTGACAAGGGTCAGAGAACACGGGGTGGATATTACCATCCAAATTCCTGCAGCCTGGCCCTGGGCCACCCCATCTTTGAGGGCCACGAGATGAAAGCAGCCCTGGCTGCAGCCTGCGTCCAAACGCAAGCCCCGAGAATACAAGTACAACGCAAATGCCTGTTTGGTCTTCGTAAAACTAGAGGAGAAGCAAATGTACCTCTGCTCCTGATAGCCTCTGCCAAAGAGAAGGGCAGAACCGTTAAATGTGTGTTTTCTGCTAAGTGTGAATGTTCTTGATAACTTTTCCTAAAGGCCCCACAGACCAACCAGCATTTCAGTAAGGAATCCAGCTCAGTCAGAGTTGGGGCATCGTGCCCTCCTGCCACAGCCCCTTTTCAGGGCAGAAATCTAGGTTAGGCCACCCAGCGGGGCATGTGGTTTTGCTGCTGCTGCTATGTCCCTTCATGAATGTTCCTGTATAATCATCATTCCTGTGCCAGGAAGAGGCAGCGCATGACATCACAGTGGTCAAAACTGACAACTCGGGGTCACCTTCAACGTGGATCCCACCCCCACATCCGGCAAGCATGGTCTCTCAGAGGGAAAAAATTATACCACAAAAAGTGCTGAAGGAACTCTTCATCACCGGAGTCAATGGAAAATAAAGTGCTGGTGTGATTGATCTCACAGAAATTCAGAACAAACAGGAAAATCCCATTAGACGAGGTTCACCAAGGGTTTTTTTTAGATGGTGATTCCCAGGGCTGGTGCTCAACCCGCAGCTCTTACACTGTGATGAAGAATAAGTCTTGGTGTCTACTCTCTAGAGCACAATCTAGGAACACATATCCATTGAGGACGCTATTGTGTTCTCTGTCCCGAATCTTCCCCTCCTCTGGTAACAGCTCCGTCCCTCTTCCGTGAACACTCTCCTTTAAATTCTTCCTCCACTCCACTCACCAGGTTTCTGTGAAACTGTTTCATGACCACACACTACTAAGTAATCCCAGTGAGCCTTTTTGTGGGAATTTGGGCTGCGGTCTATAAAAAAAGGGCAATATTCCCTTGGAGAGCTAACATGGAAGAATGAAAAGCTCCACAACTAATCCTAGTATGGCCCCCAGTGTAAGAATCAACCAATTACATAAAAAAAACAACAACAACAACAACAACAAAAACCAAGAAAAACCAACAATAACAACAACAACAACAACAAATGAGAAGAGACACAGAGTCCTGGAGGCATTTATGTCCAGGACCCACTTATTCCCAAGACCCAGTTCCTATATCCTATACCCCTTTTAAGGCACTGAATACTGAAATGCTATCACTTGGAAACAAAATACATATTGTTTAGTGACAAAAGCAAAATGGCATGATTCAATTTTATTTAAAAAACATATTCTATGTATGGATTGAGAAAAATATAGAAGCATCTAGAATGAAATTTCAATAGTAACTATATCTAGAGGAGTCATCTCAGGAACAGTTCTCTGAATTTTCTAAATTTTGCCCAATGAGCTTGTATTGCTTATATAAAAGTGAGGAGCACAGATTTAGATTTTTATAGATTTGTACATTTTCCTCAAATGTACATATATACAGAGTTTAGATATTTAAAGCTTTTAAATAAAAATAGTAGTCTTCTATCCCAGCCCCAATTTCTACTCCAACATTGGCATCTACCTCTACAAGCAATCAAACATACTGTTTGGAGAAAAACGTTGGTTGTTGGAAATAGGTCATTGGAAATGCAGTTTGGGGGATGCTCTGTGAGTCAGACAAGGCCACCCTTGCTCTGAACATAACCATTACTTAGGGTAAAACCTGTTGGCTCCTCAAAAGGTAGGGCTGAATTCAGACATTGACTCCACCCCATGGAGTACCCCTTGAATCCCTGCAGAGAGAACTGCAGAAGGGTGGGTGGGGTCACTGCAATGGCCTCTCTGTCCAAGGACCAGTATGGACCCTGTTGCAACCATCCTACATCCCAAGGAAAGAAGCTTCATCCACATTCTTCACAGGAAGTTACACCTGAAAACTCCCCTTCACGCCCCACATAAATCCCCTCTACTGTGTAAACATGTGTCCTCTTGAGTTTTCCTCAAGGGAAACCAGTAGTGGCTGCATTTTCATCCAGTGTGCACCACCAAAATGTTCAGTTCTTTTTTAATTTAATTTTATTATTTATTTATTTATTTATTATTTCCAGCATGAGTAGGGAGAAAGGCAGAGAGAGAAGAGAGAATCTTCACCACAGAGCCTAATGCAGGGCTCAATCCCACAGACCATGAGATCATGACCTGAGCCAAAACCAAGAGTCAGACATTCAATCAACTGAGACACCCAGGCACCCCTCGGTTCTTTCTTCACAGATGGCTAATAAATAGGTCTCATATACTTACAGAATTTTCAATTAAATATCAGAAATTCTTACTCTCTTCATAGAAAAACATACTGTTATAAATAAAAAGTCACTAATGAAAGTACACTTACAAAAATACAAAAGCCTGTGTGTACACAGCTCCAAATTCCTGATATTCCATGTCTTGTCTCAGGGGGCCATGCCCAAGTAGTTTCTTTCCCTCAGGGATTTAAATCCTTCTACAGCCTTTTTCTTTCCGTTAGCAAAGATGCAAATTAATTTCTGTTTTCTTATAATTCTTGAAGAAAAAAAAAGATCGACATAAGGGAAATAACTTTATATATCCTGAACGTTGTCTTTTAGGGGCACCTAGGTAGGCATCTGACTTAAGCTCAGGTCATGATATCCTACTTTGTGCTGACAGCTCAGAGACTGGAGCCTGCTTAGGATTCTGTGTCCCTCTCTCTCTGCCCCTCCCCCACTCACACTCTGTCTCTCTCCCTTAAAAATAAATAAACATTAAAAAAATTTTTTTTTAAAGTCTCGTGTTAGCCTGACTACCTCATATATTACTATGGTCATTTTGGAGCATCTGTTTTGACCACAGTCATGTTTGGATACGTACCTCCATTTTCTGACTCTTTAAAAACAATACATTCGACTTTTCCTTATTACCAAGTTACATGTATAGGCATACTCACTTCTCCCTGAGCCTTATCCCATCCCAGGTCCTACCCCATGCCCGAACTTTCTCCAATCCCAGGCTTCTATCCACCCCACGGGGTCATTTGGGGAAGAGGGATGATGCAATGAAGGTGATGTAGAGAGGCTACTTGGTAACTTATTTTTTTATTTAAAAAAAAAAGTAAAGGTTCATGGATCCTCTTTTCGTTCTCATTGGAATAGGTCAGTTGCCACATCACAATGGTTTTTAAAACTATTCCTTCAGTCAAGACATCTAATAGTGGGGTTAGGGCCCAGGGACCCAGATGGTACCTGAAGGAGAAAGTCCCAATGTGGTCTGACAGCAACTGAAGTCTGCACAGTGGATCCTCAAAGGGAATTTGCAGTTTACTTCCTTTTCTTTATAGATTTTTCAGAGAAAGACTCTGGTCAGAAGAATTCTACCCAGTGGCCTAAACTCACAGTGATGTCCTTGTTACTGCCTGAGCCTGCCTGACTCAGCTGTTGAGCATATGTGACAGTCCTCGTGACCTCTGTCTCCCTGTTCCATCCTCCCCCCCCCCCCCACCTCCACATCCTCTTCCTGAGGCAGCAACTGTGGGCACCTTAGAGAACTGGAAAAATGCCATCCCAGAAAAACAACCACCTGTTGACTGCCTTTCCTGAACTTTAACTGCCCCCCACCCAAGGGCACTCACTAAAGCATGGTGGCCAGAGTGACCCACTGTTCCGCTTGACTTGTCTAAACTGGAATGCTGCACAATGGCAAGGGGCACATGCCAAAATAAAACATCTCTACAACAAAGAAAACCTTTCTCCCCTGTCTGTGCCAGTAGACCCCCACACCCACACCCATAGGGTAAAGAAATAAAATCCAGAGATGGGAAGAGAAAGGAAATCCTTTAAAAAATAAGCTTCTTATGTTACTGACATTCCTTTGGCTCCCAGCCTTTCCAAGTGGCAAATGGCGCCTTCAGTCACTCTCTGTTGAAGCTCATCAATGTGCTTTATTCATGACCACAGACATGCATGTGAGGAGTGGGTGTGTGGGCCAGGAGAGTGTGGAGGGACGTGCAAAAGAGAGAAGAAAGAAGGATGGAGGAGAAGTTGGAGGAAAAAGAAAGGGAAGTATTTTTAAATTCTCAGAGCAAATACCATATTCCTGAATTGTAGATCTTCCAAATACATCACTGCATCTTGGTTTCTAAGCAGGAGGCAATAACCCCTTCTCAAACACTAATCCTCAAATTTCAACAGTGTAGCATGGTTTTATTTGGTCCATAAAAGTGCTTTTCAATAGAGAAGGATTTCAGATCTCTAGGGAAATGGTATGTAGAACTTGGGAGAGGTTGGCATTTTGAAAAGAAAAATTCAATGGGAAGAGTAAACACAAAAAAATACTATATGCATTATTAGCTTTAGATATTTCTGTCACCTTATTTTTATATGTTTGTTTATTTTTGAGAAAGAGAGAGAGAGAACAAATGAGCAGGGGAGGGCCAGAGAGAGAGGGAACACAGAATCAGAAGCAGGCTCCAGGCTCTAAGCAGTCAGCACAGAGCCTGACATGGGACTTGAACTTGGACCACGAGATCATGACCTAACCCAAGTCAGATGCTCAACTGACTGAGCCACCCAGGTGCCCCGTCACCTTTTTTTTAAAGTTTGTTTATTTATTTTAAAAGAGAGAGAGAGAGAGAGAGAGGAAGAAAGAATGAGTGGGGGAGGGGCAGAGAGAAGGGGCACAGAGGCTCCAAAGCAGGCTCTGTACTGACCGTGAGATCATGACCTGAGCCAAAGCCAGACGCTTAACTGACTGAGCCACCCAGGTGCCCTGAAATATTTCTGTTACCTTATTATCTTCTCTCACTTCTCTTCCTCACTCCCTGCCTCTTTCTCGTTGTGTTTCCCTGGCTCCCTGGAGGCCCTTGCCTCCATTCTGCAGACTCCAGCAGGTTCTAGCATCGTCCCCAAGGTTCCTCCTGAGCCCTCAGCCCTACGGTGATGTGCAGGAATGTCACCAAGCTTCAACCCAGTTGAAATTGTGAAACTGAGCCAGGAAATCTTCCCTTTCATCAGCTTAAAAGGTAAGGAGGACCAAAGGTGAGATCAGGAAAAGCCCAAGGTGTCCTGGGGGGTGAGAGCTGAGCCAAGCATTAACTGTGCCTCTGCAGAGAGCCCCCATTCCTTCCATGGCCCTCACCAGGGACAGGTGTTTGCTTATCATTTATGCCATTGAATATATAAAGTACATCCTTAAATTTTACAGTTGGAGTTCTTTATAAGTGACTCTAAATACCCATGACGTAGTAATTTATAATTCTTTTGAGAGAGGAATTTGTGCCCCTTCCCAGAGGCTGGTGTGTGGAAATGAGTCATTTAGGAAGTGAGTGAGTCCCAGCGGTCTGCTCTGCATCTGCCCCTCAGCTGGGAGGTTCTCATTTCTTCCAGTCTCGTGTAATCCTCACAACAACATAGGTATCTATCATCACTGAAAGATGATGAAATTACAGAAGCAGCTTCTTGGGACTTAGATACTTTCAAAGGTTCTGGAACAATTCAAGACAGAGTCAGAGTATATGATCTGAAATGGGTACATGAGGGAAGTAACCCAAACTGGGAAAAGACGGTCACTGAAGTCAGGCACTGAACTTTACCAGGAGCATCCTAGCAGCCAAGGCAAGGGGGAAGTACAGCAGTTCAACAAACTAAGTAGCTTAACATTTCAATTGTTATACTATTGCTTAAGGTATCATATTTGACTGTTAGATAGAAATACACTGAAAGAAATTTCTTCAAAGAGCCAGGGCACCATTAAAGTTAAACCTTTTCTGACTCATTGGAATGTAGTAGGCAAATCTTATCCTCCACCTAATCCTAATCCACTAATACCACCAGAACCTGCATTCTCGGTTTTATTGAAAAGTACTATTTTTTATTATTGGTTTCCTTAAAATAACAACATATTAGCTTTCAATGTAGAAAAAGAATGTGTGTCTCAATAGATGGCCAAAATGATTACAAATGATTACAAAAATCTCCAAGGAATATATTCTTCTTATGAATATATTTTTCTTATAAGCATATTTGTAATAAATATTGTCATGAAACAAGAAAGTGTTAAGTAAATGTACATGGAGGACTAAAACCACCAAAAAGTCCAGAGCCTCTACAGATGAACACTACCAAAACAGAGTTAATATTCACTTTAAAGTTGCCCAGAAAATAGAAAAAGAGCAAATGTTACCCAGTCCATTTTATGAGACTAGTGTAATCTTGATTCTAATATTTTTTGAGAGATAGAGACAGTGCGAGCAAGGGAGGGTCAGAGAGAGAGGGAGACACAGAATCTGAAGCATGCTGTAGGCTCTGAGCTAGCTGTTAGCACAGTGCCCGACATAGGGCTTGAACTCATGAATCATGAGATCATGACCTGAGCCGAAGTCGGACACTCAACCGACTGAGTCACCCAGGCGCCCCTGTAATCTTGATTCTAAAACCATTTGTGAACAATATAATTGAAGTTCTATTATTATTTGCATTTATGACTAGGGATGTGATAATCCTGGGTAAAATATTAGCTAAGCAAATCTAAAGAGTAATAAAACAATAATATATTATGAACAGGTACATTTTCCCCCCTAAAGGAATGCAAGCACAGTCCAACACTTAAAAAACGTATCAATATGATTTACTACATAATACAGTAAAAGAGTAAAATTATCTTATTATTCCAATTGGTGCATAAAAGGCATTTGGTAGATTTCACTATATAATTTTAAAAACAAATCTTAATAAACTGTTACATATCACCTTGGTAAAAGTATATGCCTGAAAACAACAGCAAACAAGACTTTATGGAGAAACTTTGGTGCATTTCTTTACAGATAAAGCACAAGGTAAAGATACTCCAATGTCATACATGGCACTGGAGGTCCCAGGCGAAGTAGAGGGGGGTAAAGGAGAGGTTTTAAAATTGGAAAGGAAGAGATAAAGCTGTGATTGTTCATAACATACATGATTTCCACCCTACCCCACCCCCATCAATACTACAGAATCAATAGGCCAACGATTAGTAAAGAAAAAAAAGAGCATTCCACAAGGTAGCAGAATATAAGATTTAAAAAGAAGAAAAAACAGCAACAGCATTTTCAACATTAGCCATAACTGCAGAATATGCTCTAAAAATACGATACCAGGGCGCTAGTTTGGCTCTGTCAGTTGAGCGTCTGCCTTCCGCTCAGGTCATGGCCTCACGGGCTCTCTCCTATGAGTGTGGGACCTGCTTAGGATTCTGTCTCCCTCTCTGTACCTCCCTGGTCTCAGGCTCCCTCTCTTTCAAAAACACAAAAACATTTAAAAGAAAAAAATAAGATACCATTTGATGTTGCAATAAAACTATCCATTCTCTTAACTGAAAAGTTTATTTCTGAAAACTTTTACGCTCAATAAAAGATACAGAGAATGATTTTAATAGGTAGAGAAGCCTTCTCTGCTCTTGGACCAAATGGATAATATCATATAGAGATCCCTTCTTTCCATTAATCTACACATTTGATGTAATCCCAAATGAAGTTACATTTGGATTACTTACTTTTTTTAGGAACCAATTACATTTAGTCAAAAATTAATGAAGGAATAATTATTAACAGCTGGTAAGTCAACTGAAGAAACAAGGTAGGTATCTTGCTCTGCTTGATATTAAGACCCATCACATTAAGCTCATTGAAACAGAGTAGATTGGTGGCTGCCAGGGAGTGGGGTACAGGGTGAAAGTGGTGATGCTGGTCTAGAAGTACAGATTTTCGGTTATAAGATGAGTAAGTTCTGAGGATCTAACATACAACCTGATGGCTATAGTTAACAATGCTATATCATATACTTGAATATTGCGAACAGGATAAATCTTGAATGTTCTCACCATACAAAAAGTTAGCTATGTGATAAAATTGTTAACTAACCTTATTGGGCTACTATTTCACAATATATACATATATCAAATCATCATGTTGTACACCTTAAGTTTATACAATGTTACCTGTCAATTATATCTCAATAAAGCTGAATGAGGGGAAAAAAAGGACCTCAGAACTAACCATAAGTTAGTTCAGTGTAGTATTGATGCAAAACAGAGAAATAAGCCAATGAAACAATCAGAGAATTCAGAGGCACACTGTCTACCTAGGAAAACTTAATAACATCAACATAGCCCCATATGTTAAACGGGAAAAGATGGAATATTTAGAAGATGATGTAGAGAAAACAGACTCCTTTTATAGAAAGAAATGCAATTGGTAGGTAGACCAGGTAAAGATTTAAATGCTAAAAGTATAGCTCTGAGGTCAGCAGAAGAAAATACAGAATAAAACTCAGATACTTAGGTATGAGAAAGCACTTCTTTTTTTTAATTTCTCTTGTACATTTATTTATTTTTTGAAAGATACAGTGAGACAGAGCATGAGCGGGGAGGGTCAGAGAGAGGAGGAGACACAGAATCTGAAGCAGGCTCCAGCCTCTGAGCAAGCATTTAGCACAAAGCCTGACACAGGGCTTGAACCCATGAGCCGTGAGATCATGACCTGAACCGAAGTTGGACGCTTAACTGACTGAGCCACTCAGGCACCCCGAGAAAGCACTTATTAAACAAAATCTCAAAACACAAAGTGGAAAAAAAGGGGAGGTGAATCAAATTATATCAAAACTACTGATTTCTCTTCAGAAAGGAACTCCATGAAAACATTAATAGACAATAGATTCAGAGAAGTCCTTTGCAAACTATAAAACAAGTATCCCAAGTCTAAACAACTAATATTTATGATAAGCCTGAAATCCTACCACTCAGGATTAAAACAAAGAAATTAAAAAGTTAACAAGCGGGTGTGACCAGGGCTCGTGTCTCCCGCTTCAGCCCCCCACCCAGCCCAGCAGTGAAGACCTGTGTGATCTTTGGCTGATCAGCTGACCGAAGAGCAGACTGCTGAGTTCAAGGAAACTTTCTCCCTGTTTGACAAAGATGGCAATGGTACCATCACCACAAAGGAACTTGGAACCGTCGTGAGGTCACTGGGTCAGAACCCAACAAAAGCTGAATTGCAGGATATGATCAACGAGGTGGATGCTGACGGTAATGGCACCATTGACTTCCCAGGATTTTTGACTATGATGGCTAGAAAAATGAAAGATACAGACAGTGAAGAAGAAATTCGTGAGGTATTCCGAGTCTTTGACAAAGACGGCAATGGTTACATCAGTGCAGCAGAACTACGTCACGTCATGACAAACTTAGGAGAAAAACTAACAGATGAAGAAGTAGATGAAATGATCAGAGAAGCAGATATCAATGGAGTTGGACAAGTCAACTATGAAGAATTCGTACAGATGATGACTGCAAAGTGAAGACCTACTTTCAACTCCTTTTTCCTCCCTCTAGAAGGATCAAATTGAATCTTTTACTTACCTCTTGAAAAAAAAAAAAAAAGTTCATTTACTCATTCTGTTTCTATATAGCAAAACTGAATGTCAAAAGTACCTTCTGTCCACACACACAAAATCTGCATGTATTGGTTGGTGGTCCTGTCCCCTAAAGATGAAGCGCTACACATCAGTTTTACGATATAAATACTTGTACTATCTTAAGGATAAGGAAGCACTTAGTGGACTCCTTGCAGTTCCATTTGCTAACGATTACTGCACTGTTTGGGCTGGCCGGTTTTTCATGCATGCAGCTTGACGATTGAGCACAGTCAGGCCTTTGTATTAAAAACAAAAAATGAAAAAACAAAACATTTTTTAAAAAAACCTATTTCATATGGGTTCTAGTTCCATTTGCTGAGTATAGACTGTCATCGCTGGTTTACAGAAAGCAAACCTTGAAAATTGGTTTACCTCGGGATGCTGTGCAGAAAAATGGGTGAAAGATAGACTATTTAGACACAGCCCCACAGAGCAGGACGGCCCCCTGTACTCCTGTGGGTCCCCACCTGTGGGGGCGGTGGCACCCTGCCGGCATGCCGCGTGTGTGTTGGTTTTAGCGTTGTCCGCATTGTACCAGAGCGAGACGGGTGTCAGGCTGTCACCATTCACACACATTTTTAAAAAGAGACCTTTACCAGGGGTTTTTAAACCTCCTGAACCGTGACTTGGAGCCCACAGAGGTAGGCTGTGGCTGCGGGCCCTTCAGCACAACTGTCAACATTGCTGTTCAAGAAATTACAATTTAACGTCCATTCCAAGTTGTAAATGCTAGTCTTTTTTTTTTCCAATAAAAAGACCATTAACTTAAAAAATAAATAAATAAATAAATAAATAAAAAGTTAACAAGCCTAAAAGGGGACGTTCAAAGTTACAGTAATCAGAAAAGTGCTAATGTAAACAACAGTGAGATACGACTTGACACATATTAAATTTGCAAAGCATTCGGATCTGCATAGAGGAGGAACCTTTGTGTTCTAAAAGAAATAAAGGCCGAAGAGAGTTCTGGCAGATCTCAATAAAACATATAAGACCATACTTGATGATTCAGAGTTTCCACACTTGGAGAACCTAAGAAATTCCCATCCAGGTCTTTTGTAAAACTCATGGCCAACGGTATTATTATTGCAATGGTACTTGGATCGAGGCTGAGGCCTGCAGCCTGGTACCCATCGCTGAGAGAGGAGCTGGGTGAAATGTACAGCAGCTCCCCCATGGGGTCAGAAAGCCTTGTCAAGGTGTGCTTGTAAAACCTGAATGGTCTTTATGGTGAAATCCAGAGAAACAAATAGATCTATAACATAATTTGGGTAAGTGAAAAATACATATGCACAAAACAATACCTGTTCTGCAAGAACATGTAAAAGTAAAAAGATACAACTTAAGCTCATTGTACTACTTGCCTAGGTTTGCACAGGGGAAGATGAGAAGAGGAAGTGGGAATAAAATAAAAGGAGAGAAATTGAGGCTTCCAGCTAATCAATGGTAATGTTTAAATTTTTTTTAAATGTTTTATTTTATTTTTGATACAGGGAGAGACAGAGCATGAGAGGGGGAGGGGCAGAGAGAGGAGGAGACACAGAACCAGAAACAGGCTACAGGCTTTGAACTAGAGGTCAGCACAGAGCCTGACGTCAGAGCCTGACGTGGGGCTCGAATCCACGAACGTGAGATCTGACCTGAGCCGAAGTCGGAGGCTTAACCGGCTGAGCCACCCAGGCGCCCCTCAATGGTAATGTTTAATAACGTGAGAATCCTATGATCCTATGATTTGCAAAGAAGGGGAAGGGAGAATGTATTCATGAAGAAACATTAATATACTCTTGAAAATGAATTTCTTACAATCTTTTGTCTATGAAGGAGGCCACTATCATCACCATTGCCCATCCCCCCACCACCCCACCACCCCCACCTTCCGCATTTAGCTTCCACCTCCCTCTATCCCCTGCATCCAAATGTAGCAGCAGGAGCTGGGGCAAGAGCAAGTTCAACATCCTATAAAACACAAAGTCATGAGAGGAGGTCAACCAAAACTGAATACCTACAAATAAGTAAATGTGGTACACTGATCAATTGATGAATTGGCCTTCAGGAAATGGATTTTTGGAAAGCTGACATAGAGCCATTAGGAAAGCCTAGGTTCTAATTCTCTTTAACTGACTTCCCATAACACATTGGAACCATACCATTTTCCTGGCATCAGTTCTGTGTCTATAAAATCAGGGAAAGGGGTAAATGGGGGAAAAATCAATTTTGTAAGCCAGTGAATAGTCAGTAGGCCCAAAAGCCAAAGAATTAAATTGTGTAGCTTCCAATCTAGCATATTCCTTCATGCAAGGACAGCAATATTCCCTCAATAATTACTGGATACCTACAATGCACTAGGCACTGTGGTAGAAATGCACACAGATTTCAAATTTAACATAAAATCTACTCCTAAGACCAAAATTTTCAAAGACTGTGTATCTTATAAGCAACCAAAGTATAGTATAAATGAGGAAATATTACATAAAATAAATATAAATATGTCTATAATTACTAATACATTTTGGATAGGCAAAATTTTACCAGAAATATCAAGACTAATAGCACATGATTTGCTCTGTTTCTTTTCTTCTTCTATTGAATTAAACTCTGCTTCCCCTCAACACTGCAAAGAAAAAGCTTTAAGTGGTTTTCAAGTAAAAATTTTGCCTTTAAATCTGCATCCTATTCCAAATATAAAACAGTCTTCCTTTTATGTCCTCTCCATAGACAAAGATCCTTGTAATATCTTGAGCATATTATAAATATATATTCTTAATATTCCCTAGAAGCAAGAGTATTTCCAAATGCTAGGCTGGAAGCATCCATATAGGAATGGAGTTTCTAGTGCTTCCTCCTGAAAATCAGAGGAAGTCTGTCTCAGTGACTCTCCCCACCCACAATTGTCTAGGCATGTTCTCTCCCCCAGGTATTTCTGGGAGTCCTCGAAAGAGTCTGGTCACCTAATGTTCTCTTAGGTATTACGTAATTTGTAGAACCAAAACTTTACTTAGGAGACTACCATGCAGCAGAAGTAAAGGAGGTAGTAGTGGTAGGAAGCTAAGCACACTCTTCCTTCTCACCCTCTCTCACTGGCCTCCTCACGTGTAGAGCCACCAGCACATCACAAATACCACCTTGGAAACCAATGGTCCGGTCCACTCCCATGATTTTACAGAAGAGAAAATGGGACCCAGAGACGAGGAATACGACCAAGGTATGGCAATGCCTGCTGCTATCAGTCTTTCTCGGACCAACAAATTATTATGAACAAGGTAGCAGTGGATTTAAAATTCACACCCAAATCTCCCACTTCGTTTCTTTTCCCTCCCTGGCCATCTCAGTTTACGGGTCTGTTGTGAAGCAGTGGTTAAGAACAAGGACACAGAAATTGGATCTGGTGGATCACCATTCTGGCTCTATCACTTATCAGCAGTGTGATTTGTATGAATTCACATCATACAAATGATGAGACATCAACCTGTAGACATCTCAAGGTGATGAAATGAATAATGATAACCACCTCATAGAAGTCTGAAAAATAACAAATAAGATGATCTGCGTAAAGCCCTGAAAACAGGTCTTGGTGTCTAATACACTTTCATTAAATATTGGTTATTATTACAACCTTAAAATGACCAAAGGTGTTAATTTGTGATAAATGCTAGCTTTCTCAAGAAACACTTTAATTCGATTGTATGCTACAGGCAAACACAACAAAAATATTTGATCCACTTTTGCTGAACATAAAAAGAGAAAATTACTAGGGATATCCAAGGTTTCTGCTATTCCTGAAATGTGCCACCAGATGACAGCAGTTGATAAGAGTAAAGATAGATCAGGCAAGGGTGTGATTAATGCTTCCTCCATTTGCAACATCAATAAGAGCATCCCTTCACACCTCATTATACGCATTGGTTTGTAAACCCCTGTCAGAGTGGGACAATTTCTTTTCCTCTCTAGAACCTCTAAAATGTATGCTGATAACAAAGGTTTAAACATCAAAGAATACACTCCAAAAATATACATATAGTTACTCAGCATTTTGAGGGAATATTGCTAATAAATAGTTAGAAAATATAGAATTTACATTGAACCAGATTTTCACAGTGAATAAGCTCTATGTCCAAGCCAATAGGAGCAGTAATTCACAAAGTAAGATCGCAAGCATGGTGGGGGAGGAGAAGAGAGCACAAATTCCAGATGCATTTGACTTTTAAAAGAAGCAATGAAGGTAGGGTTTATGTAGAACACAGGGTCATAGCAGTCTGATTAAACTCAAAGAACCAGGTGAATCCAGATCCTGCTCAGTCTTTCCAGCCTAAGTTATGCTATCAGTGGCTACCTGCAGACCTCAGGAGTAAGAGAGAAGGGCTGGGAGAATTGCTCCAGAGAGGTGGTATGTAAATTAGCCTCCTGAGTCCTAGGGCCAGACATGAGGAATTCTAGTACAACAGGTCCACGGTTCTACCGAGGGGCACCGTTCATGGAGTATACCATATTAAGAATATGAGCTCAGAGTCAGACAAGCTAGGTTCAAATCCTGGCTTTGCCATTTGCTCTCTGGCTATCTTTAGAAGGTTTATTTCACCTACCTAAGCCTTCATTTTCTGTTTTATGAACTGGAAATAATGGTACCTTTCTCAAAAGCCTATAACTGAGGATTACATGAATTTTAACTAGTGAATGGTCAATAAATGTTAGCTACTATTAACATCATTTCTTAAAAAATTTTTAATGTTTATTTATTTTGAGAGAGAGAGACAGAGCATGAGCTAGGAAGGGGCAGAGAGAGAGGGAGACAAAGAATCTGAAGTTGGCTCCAGGCTCTGAGCTGTCAGCACAGAGCCTGACTTGGGGCTCAAACCTATGAGTCAGGAGATCACGACCTCAGCCAAAGTCAGACACTTAACAGACTGAGCCACCCAGGAACCCCTAATATTATTTTTATCACTACACAAATATTATACATCAGGCTCTGAGGATACAGTAGAGAAGAATGTAGAGATAATCCTTCACAGGTCAGATATAGACAAGCAAATAAATACATACTGAGTGATAAGGGTTATAAAAGGGAGAGAAGAGAGCACTGTGGGAGCCATAAGAGGGCACCTAAGCCAGTCTAAAAAACAAGGGAAGGTTTCCCTTGAACAAGTGAAATCCAAACTGGGGACGAAAAGATGGAAAGTTTTATCCAGGTGGAATGTCTGCAGCAGAAGGAAGAGCACCCACTGAGCCCTGGGTTTCAGAGATCGCATTTAGCTGATGGTTAATAATAATGATAGCTAACACTTCCCCAGAGCTTAGTGGGTACCAAGCACACGGGTAAGTACTTTACATGTACAAATCCATCTGCTCTTCATAATAACCCCCATGAAGTACTATCATAATCCCTATTTTGCAGATGAAAAGACTGAGCAGAAGACAGACTAGGTCACATGCCCAAGGGCATATATCCAATAAGTGACAATTGTCAGGATTTGACTCTGGAAACTTGAATTTTATGGAACTATGAGGCTCTATTGTTTGGGATAAATAAGCTCTAATGGAGTATTCTCTAACATAATCTTGGAGGACCCCAAAAAGACCAACCAAAACACAGATCACCAACACCATCAAACAGCACCCAAGAATCAATATTATCTCTCTGAAGTCTCAGGTCTGAGAATGAACCAGGGATTCCCCAGCACCCCAGGACATCTACAGATCAGACTAGCCCCAAAGGAAGTGGCAAGAGCCATCTGTCACCACAAGGACTTCTCATAAGGAGCCTCTCAGAAGCCATGCTGTCCAGTACAGTAGCCACTAGCTATGTGTAGCTATTGAGCCCTTGAAATGTGGCTAAGGGGACTGAGGGGTCGAATTTTAAGTTTTACTTAATTTTAATTAAAATTTAAATTTAAAAATTGAAGCAGTGTAAAATATTTCTCTGTTAAACACAACATTATTGTTTTGGTAGAATGGCATCTCCCTTTAACTGCTACCTCACATGTGGCAGAGTATTGTAGTGTGTGGATCAGCAAAGAGTGTCTTTTCTAATTTCTTGTTAATGAATTTTGGTATTATGTGTTCAAATGAAAATGCTTTCGATATATTGAGCTTAATAAGATATAGGATTAAAATTTATTTTTACTTTAAAAACATTTTTAAATTACTTCTGTGGCTCACATGTTATCTCTATTGCACAGTGCTGGTCTAAAGGAACCCTGGAAGTTACATTCAGAATCATTATCCTATTATTGGGGAAAATCTGAGATAGAGGAGTTGGTCCCTCACACTCTATGTCCTATGCTTATGCTTTGAATGTGTGAGTTTCTTAAGCTTGAATTAGAACAAAACACAAAAATCAGCTAACAATTTCTTTTTTTCTTTTCTTTGAAAGAGCACTAGCAGGGGAGAAGGTCAGAAAGAGAGGGTCAGAGGGAGGGGGAGAGAGAAAGAATCTTAAGCAGGTTCCACACTCACTGTGGAGTCTGACATGGAGATCAATCCCACAACCCTGGGATCATGACCTGAGCCAAAACCAAGAGTTAGACATTCAACCAACTGAGCTACCCAGGCACCCGAGAGTTTACAATTTCTTAGCACAACTGGTTAAATCCATGCGTTGCAGTAAAAAGAGCACTGACTAAGGTGTAAGACAACAGGAAGCTCATAAACTAGCCTGAGCCTTGACCAAATTCTTTAATCTCCTCACACCTGCTTCCTCACTACAGGTGGTTTAGAGGCTTCCTAAGAGCCATTGACATTGTAACCTTTCATGATTAAAAACCAAGTTATCAGAATCCATTCTGCTCCAGGTAGAGAAAAACCAGTCCACCGTCACAAATTCAGCAAGGTAACATCTAGGAACCACCCCTGAAAATGGCAGACGAGAGCATGGACAGAAACTGGGAAGACCAGTACAAGACCTTCACCCACAGTGGAGACGCGGTCTGCATACCCATCCACTTGGTTGCTCACACAGCTCTTCTCCCCACGCCCTCATTATCTGACCATACACAGATATTAGCCTGATCCCCAGCCAAAGACCCACTAAAAAGATGATACTAATCTTGAGACCATTCATTTACTCACCTAACAAATATTTCATTCCTATATACTGTCCACAGGCACATGATAGATGGTACGGATAGGATGTTAGTAAGACTGAAAAAAAAAGCCTGCCCTCAGGGAGCTTAAACTCTGGCAGAAGAGACATTTAAGAAAGCACTGCACAGATAACGATTTAATTTAGTACCAAGTATGAAGAAGTAACACTAGATGTGAAGAAGGCTTTTTAGAACAGGACCAGCCACCTTGTCTAGATGACATTGCTGACGTGCGTGTAGCTTAGTGGTGAAAAAATAAGACTCTGTGTGCACAGAGAGTTGGGTTCAGTGCCCAGCCATGCAGCAGACTAGTGGTGTGATTCCCAGCGCACTGGTTAGCCACTCTATTCTTTATTTTTCTCCTTTGAAAAAATAGAGATGAGCATAATAATACTATCTACCCAGGACAGTGGCTGGAAGGAGTTAGGGGGGCAATACAAAACACCAATAGGTCAATTAAAACATCCTTGGCAAATAGTAAGCACTATTTCCCGAGGATTTGCTATCGCTGGAGAATCCAACAGATTGTGGAGATCTCTCTGAGATACCCATTTGCAGCTGAGCCCATTTTAGAGTCTTCATTCACAGATGATGGAGGAAGAGTTTCTTTGGGGCCTGAACCAGTCTCCCACATACAAATTAAAAATGCTAGCCTGCCTCCAAACAGTCCCAGGTGTCAGCATAGAAATGGTTCCTTCTAGAAATTTCCATACCCAGAAAAGTAGCTGATAAGTCACAGAAAAGCAAAAATCGGGGGATAATAAACATCAGAAAAATTTTCCACATATACTAGGTTCTTTAAGGAAATGTAAATTACAACAGCTAAATGCAATTTTCGGTGTATCAGTTAGCAAGATATGTACTGTTATTAATATCAGTGCTTTTGTTTCTTTTAGTTTGAATTGCTTATGGTAACAGTGCCAGTAAGGATTCAATGCATTCATTTCATTTAGTAAATTAAATAATGTGTACTCTCCTTGCTAGTAATATAAATAGTAATATAAATTGGAACCCAGATTTTCAGAAAGTCACTTGAAAATATGTAACATGACTTCCAAAAACGTTCAAACCCTATAAATTCACCTTTAGAGTCCTGAGAAAATAATCTGGAGACAAAAATTTATATGCAGAGATGTTCATCATGTTATTATAGCAGAATACTAGATAGTCTAATTACTCAATAATATGGAAATGTTAAATTCTGGTACAGCCACAAAGAGAAACTTTAGGTAACTATTAAAAATATTCACAAAGATTTTTAATCATATGAGGAAATATATATCATACAATTAAAATTTTTTTAATGACAGGTATAAAATTGTATGTCCAGGCTAATTTCAACCACATATGACAATAGACATAGAGAAATGTGGTTTATCAGGTGATGGAGTGATTGGTGAATTTTTTTGTTGATATATTTTTCTACAGGTTCCAGTTGTTCAAAATGTGCATAGAAGGGTCATTTGCTTCAATACTCTTCCAAGCTGGTAACAATAGGTATGGACAGGATTGTAATTGGAGCTGAATTTGAAAGGGTAGCTACCGGTCCTGGAGCGCCCACTCAAGCCTGCAACCCCAGGATTTAGGAATACAAAAGACACATCTCTGAGCACACCATGGAGTGGGGAAGTTTATCTTTTGCACTTTCAATATTGTCTCTGCGCCTTCCCTGTCCTACGCTTACTCCCAGGCTTTCTCTCTTGGCTTTCTAGGTGCCCTTGGAGTATCAGGAAAGTACTCTTTGTAAGTAGCACCCACCTCCATGTGTTTAACATCACTTATTTTAATAAAAAGAGGGTTTCAAAGAATTGGCAAAGCTTGTAAGCAAAGACATTTACCTCTGACGATGGCATTCCAAACACTACCGTGACTGCCTGGTGAAAGAAATGTGACGACCAGACCATGTTTCCAAGATGTACATTCAGTCTCCCTAAATGCAAATGCAGCCCAGGCTGTGGTGTTTGGAGCTGAACACATTCTGACTCCTTTCCCTGTGAACAAGAAGGTTTCACTCACCCACATGGATTTTCAATCTCGACTCTGATTTTTAAAACTCACCCAAATGTGGAATGAATCTCACTATTGGTTGTCCTCAATCCCCACCCCATGTCAGGATCCTTTAAACAGCATCACACCTGAGAACCATGTATCTAATCAAGCGTGTTTGCAACAGTTTTCACTCATCTGCAGCTGCATGAGAATAACAAAGGTGGGGGTGGCTTTCCAAGAAGGTCGTTCCATCTCCGAAGATTCTTTTTATTATGGGAACACGTATTTTGATGACCGGGAATGCTATGGGTAAATTCAGCTTCGGGGGTCTGCCAGTTCTTGGCTGAGA
>NC_043706.1:48127860-48166685 GCF_006229205.1 Suricata suricatta
GGGGGGGGGGGGGGGGGGGGACAGGCTGGTCCTGACACTAATCAGCAAAGCATTCTGAGGTTTGGTGACCAAGCAGAAATGAAACTTTGAAAGGGTAGATTTTGGGAGCTATCTGGGGGCAAGAGACCATGCAAACTTGCCATACCCTCACCAGGAATTTTCACTCTACTGGTGAGTTCAAAAGCTCCCAACACATTTTCCATTCTGGTAAGACTATGAGTCTATTTTTTAGTTCAGTCACTGAGACTATTTTCACTTTTCCAGTTTCTCTCAAGCTGCTTTGGAGGGGGTGCTTTTCCCATACTCCCCCTACCCCCCCATTTTCCATCCTCTATCCACAAGTAAAAACAGCTCCCTGCCCTCCACTCCTTCGCTTCTCTCTGCCTCAGTTCAGCTCTCTGCATGGTGTACCTGCTGAGTTCTGTGGTTCAGGTTGTGCAGATTGTTGTGTTATTCCTCAAAATGGTTTTCTAGATGCACGGGATGGTTTAGTGTTGATCTAGATGTATTTCATGCACGCAAGAAACAAAAAAAACCCTTCCATGCTGTTTGGCCATCTCTAAGACTCCAAGACTATGAGTCTAAGGCCATGTTTATTCACTGTCCAAATCTTCAGATGAAAAGTGAAAAAATTAGGGGCGCCTGGGTAGCTCAGGTGGTTGAGCATCCAGCTTCGGCTCAGGTCATAATCTCATGATTCATGAGTTTGAGCCCCATATCAGGCTCTGTGCTGACAGCTAGCTCAGAGCCTGGAGACTGTCTTCAGGTTCTGTGTCTTCCTCTGTCTCTGATCCTACCGTGCCCATGCTGTCTCTCTCTCTCAAAAATAAATAAAACATTAAAAATATTTTTTAAAATTTCTGGAAAATAAAAAAAGAAAACAGAAATAAAGAAAGAAAACAGAAAAGTGAAAAAATTAGCCCATCTGGATAAAGTAGTATAAATAAAGTTAGATTTGGCAGCACATAGACAAAACATTCTGACAATCTTCTCTCTTTTCAAATATCTTGTTAGTTTATGGATACATCCTACATGAAGCAGTTCCCTGAGGAGGACAACCTGTGGCAGGCAGATCTTAGCTTCTTTCCATATATTTCACATGCATAAAAGTTTGAGGTCATATAAAAATACATTATGGTTGATGATGAATATGATTGTGGTGGTTAAAAATAATAACACATAATGTTTATGGCTCTGCACAAAAAACATCACATGTAGTATCTCTTCCAATTCTTACAATAACTTTATGACATATTATTATTATTGCCTTTTTTAAAAATAAGGGACTTGAGGCTTAGAGGATATTAAGTAACCTACTAAGGTCACATAGGTAGTAGGGAACAAAGAACAGATATGTCTAACTCAGAGCTTCCCTATGTATTTATAAACTTTGTGTATCTGTGTCTCAACCAGTACTCCTTCTAAAATGAATTCTTGTTGCTTTTTATACAATAATTGGTCAATAAATATTTATTAGAGGGTAGATGGGATGGGTGGATGGATGGAGGTGTTTGATGAATTAGGACAACCAGTGGGCAATACATTTCTGCTGAGACCCTGGCTCCCACACAAAAGAATTTCTCGAGCCTTACTATGTACACACCAGGCACCCTGCTGAAACATCTCTTCTGGCAACAAGCACAAAGGCAGATAAGTGAGTTTCTCACCTCGGTCAAATGGTCTGTTAACCACTTCCTTGATGGCTGTTTACTCATCACGTCTAGCAGATGTTCTGTTGAGCCCACATATGACTCTGGTTCCCTATGCCTCGCTTTCAGGTATTAAGCTCACCGCATTTGGTCTCCATGCTTCATGCAGTAGATCTTATCAAAAAAAAAAAGTTTAGAAACCACAAGGTTCAGCAAGATATCTATAGACTTATATAAAACATATAGCTATTGTTTTTCATTTTTAATATTTATTTATTCTTGAGAGACAGAGACATGGCATGAGTGGGGGAGGGGTGGAGAAAGACAGAGTCACGGAATCTGAAGCAAGATCCAGGCTCTGAGCTGTCAGCACAGAGCCCAATGCAGGGCTCAAACCCACAAACCATGAGATCATGACTCATAGATCTAACAGGAGAAACCTAATGGAGGACCATGGGGAGGGGAAGGGGGAAAGAGAGTTGGGGAGAGAGCGGGACTCAAATCATGAGAGACTGATTGTGTCTGAGCCATTTTTAAAAGTATATAGCTATTTTTAAAAGTAATAAATAATAGGTCTGCATCTTGCCTTTGTAGGCAGGGAGATGATCTTAGGAAGAAGACAATAAACAGGCACATATTAGACATCTACCATATATGTTTGGTACAATGCTAAGAACTGCAACCTAATAAGTTTGCCTAGTGAAAATAGACCAAAAATGTTTATACATAAAATATAGATATACACATATGTAAATTATATAATATACATGCATACATATAAAGTATATACATGTATACTTAAAATACAATGCCTCAATTTTATAGCAGCATTATATACAATAGCCAAATTGTGGAAACAGCCCAAGTGTCCATGGATTGATGGATGGATACAGAAGATGTGGTGTATATGCACAATGGAATATAACTCAACCATAAAAAAGAATGGGATCTTGCCATTTGCAATGACATGGATGGAGCTAGACAGTATAATCCTAAGAGAAAAAAGTCTATGAGAGAAAAATAAATACCAAATTATTTCACTCATACATGGAATTTAAGGGAAAAACATGAACATTGGGAAGAAAAATAGAGAGGCAAACCAAGAAACAGACTCTTAACTATAAAGAACAAACAGGTTAACAGAGGGAAGGTCGTGAGAAGAGGGTTAAACAGGTGATGGAGATTAAGGAGGACACTTGTTTTTGTTTTGTTTTGTTTTTTATAATAGTTTATTGTCTAACTGGTTTCCACATAACACCCAGTGCTTCTCCCTGCAAGTGCCCCCCTCCATGACCATCACCCCCTTCCCCTCTCCCTGTCCCCCTTCAGCCCTTGGTTCATTTTCAGTATTCAATAGTCTCTCATGATTTGCATCCCTCTCTCTCCCCAACTCTCTTTCCCTCTTCCCCTCCCCCTGGTCCTCCATTAGGTTTCTCCTGTTCTCCTGTTAGATCTATGAGTGCAAACAGATGGTATCTGTTATTCTCCACCTGACTTATTTCGCTTAGCATGACACCCAAGGAGGGCACTTGCGATGAGCACCAGGTGATGTTTGGGAGTGTTGAGGTACTGTACTGTACACCTGAATCTCGTATTACACTGTATGTTAACTATCTGGAATTCAAATAAAACTAAAAAAGAGAATACTGTCACCAACAAAATAAAAACAGTCTTTATCATTCAGGTTGAGCAGGAATAATAAAGCTCAAAGAGCTAAGGGCATCCCTGTCAAGATTTGATAGTCCCTGCTGACAGCATGGAGCCTTCTTGGGATTCTCTCTCTCTCTACCCCTCCCCTGCTTGAATGCACACTCCCGATCCCCTCTCTCTCTCTCTCTCTCTCTCTCTCTCTCAAAATAAATAGTAAACTTTTAAAAATAAAATAAAAAAGAAATTATATATAATCTTAAATTTTTCTTAATAAAATGTAGACAATAATACAAACACCTATATATCCTGTAATAACAATAATAATATGTAGTTGAGCAAAGATCTAACTAATAAGATATTTATCACTGTATTAAAAGTGAATAATTTGAAATGGACTTAAAATGCATTAGCAAACTAAATAAATACATATGGTATGTAAATATAATTGAATCTTAACCAAACATTTTGAATAATATGTACATCAGGAATTTTTCAAAATTAATTATTCCACATCTACTATCATCTTATACTTGGCATCAAGTTCATGAGGTTTAACTCAATACTGTCTAATGTTTTAAACCCTGACCCCTGCAAAGTGTTTCTCCATAGCTGAAATATATAATTACTTTAAATATATAAGTTCTTCAAATCAAAGAGAAAACCAATCTGATCCATAGTCAACATATAAAATGTGGTTTTCATGCTTAAATTCTACTTTTCCAAACCTCCCCCCACCTTCTTTCAGGGAAAAAAAAGAAAACTTTACTTATCTTCTAATCAAGCCAGAAATTTAAGCATTATCCTCAGTGAAAGATAGAAATATACACACCTCTCTATGCCCCTCCCTTGTTTATTTTTCTGGGAATCTCCACTTTTGTGAGCTCATAAAATAAATATATGTTGGAGATATCTTAATCTTAATCTAGACATAGTCATAGCCCTAGACAGAGATGGGTTGTCATAAAACAGAGATCATAGAAAAGAGTAAAGATCATAGAAAAGGAGGTGATGCCTCCAAATAGATGAACAAAAGATAACTTGATAATTTTTAAAACTTCAAAATTTTGAAACTTCATGAGTAACAAAATCACTTTTAGAAAGTTGGAACGTCAGTTGCGGGGTAAGTTTTTATAATGAGAAAAATGTTGGTAAGGATGCAGAGAGAAAGGAACCCTTGTGCACTGTTGGTTAGAATGCACTGTGCAGCCACTGTGGAAAACAGTATGGAGGTTCCTCAAAAAATTAAAAACAGAAATACTGCGTGATCCAGTAATCACACTACTGGGTAATTTGAAGGGATACATGCACCCTTAGGTTTATTGCAGCATTATTTATTAGTAGCCAAGATGTGGAAGCAACCCAAGTGTCCAATGATAGATGAATGGATAAAGAAGATGAATGAATATTGGAAGATTATCCAGCCATAAAAAAGAATGATATCTTGCCATTTGCAACAACATGGATGGATCTAGAGAGTATAAGTCCTAAGTGAACTAAGTCAGTCAGAGAAAGACAAATACCGTATGATTTCACTTATATATGAAATTCAAGAAACAAAACAAATGAACAAAGGAAAATAAAGAGACAAACCAGAAAAACCAGACTCTTAACTATGGAGAACAAACTGATGGTTGCCAGAGGGGAGGAGGGTGGAGAGATGGGGAAATTGGTGAAGGTGATTAAGAGTAAACTTATCCTAATAAGCACTGAGTAATGTTTAGAATTGGTGAATCACTATATTGTACACTTGAATCTAATATAACACCGTATGTTAATCAGTACAAGAATTAAAATTTTAAAAAATAAAATGACCAAAAAAAATTTCACTCTAAGTGTTTTCAGTTTGTCCTGGTAAAAAGACCACAGACTTGAGAATCAGCCACTTGAGAATCTGTGACCCATCTAGGGCCACCAACTCCAAACTAGATGACTTTGGACTAGTTACTGAAATCTACCAAACTTACTTCTCTTTTCTGTAAATTTAGATAGTAATAACCTATAGGATTGTGTAGAAATTAAGTAAAATAAATGAATAAATAAATATAAAAAATGTCTTGCTCTGTGACATTACAAAGCATATGTCATTGACATTTATTTAACACCGTGTGTCAGCCCATTTGTTCTTCCTATTGCCATAGGCCTTTCTGTTGTAAGTATTTTTGTTGATGTCTTATTGGCTATTGCCCTTATAATAACATTACCTAGAATTTTTAACAATTTTAATTTTTAACAATTTTAATATGTCTCTGTCAAATTATCTTTAGCATTATTTTTATTATTATATCCGGTTGTCATCCATCTGTGAATAGATTACAATATGTTACATCCAAGTTCTTATGCACAAGATAGCATGCTTTCCTTAATAAAGCTGTTAACATCAGCAACATTTCTATTTATTCTTACCAAGCAAAAATTAGTAAGAAAGCATTTTGACCCAAAATATTCACTCCTTTTTCCACCATAGGAAAAACAAGCCAGAAAATTGCAATTCAGTGACACCTGAACAAATAAAACCTTCATTTAATGATTTATCTGCTGTAACTGTTAAAATATTGAATGTGTCCCTTTATCATTACACTGTTCATTCTACTACAAGTACAGGGCAAGCTTTGTTCCCTGAATCCATCCTGTTGGGCCTTGTCACTAAGTTGGGTTTTTTTCTTAACTTTTGAGTTGGAGTCACTTCCTTCTCCGTCAAGCCATCGTCAAAAACAATTGTAGGGGCACCTGGGTGGCTCAATCAGTTAAACGTCCAACTCTTGGTTTCAGCTCAGGTCACAATCTGTTTGTGGGTTCAAGCCCCACATAAGGCTCTATGCTGTTAGCTTGAGATTCTCTCTCTCCCTTTTCTCTTTGTTCCTCCCCTGCTTGTATGCTCTCTCTTTCAAAATAAGTAAACTTAAAAAACAATTGTAATTTGCCAGTGTTATGAATTCACAAAGGTCACTCCACTTTTGCGACCAAGCATGTATAAGCCTGTGGGTCTTTTTCTTTGCTTTTATGTCCTGATAATATTGCTCTTCAGCCAAATTCAGTAACTTTGGAAATGTAGAACTCCACAGGAATTCTGCCATGGTCTTAGAGTTGTTACTGTTATGAGTATATGATACAGAGAAATGAAAGAAATAATAAAAACTTAGAAGCCACTAGAATATTTAACAATAGACAATTGGTTAAATGGCCTGCTGTTCATTCATTTCTCAGTATGTTAGGTAGTCAATCTGTTTCAAATGCACATACACACAAAAGCTTAAAAGAGGGTAAAACATTTAGAATACATTGTAAGGTGAGAAAACAGATTACAAAACAGTATTACAAAAGGTCCAATTTCATAAAATAAAATATATGTAGTTTTTTTAGGTTTATTTGTTTATTTTGGTGGGGGGAGTGTATAGAAAGAGAGAATCCATGCAGTCAGTGCAGATCCCAGAGCCCAAGGCCGGGCTTAACCTCAGGAACCATGAGATCATGACCTGACCCAAAATCAAGAGTCTGATGCTCAACCAGCTGAGCCAACCAGGTGCTCCAAGTATTTATAGTTTTTTATATTTATTTTTAAAAACCAGAACAATACAAAAAAAACCCTAGAATACATTTAAAATTATCCCAATTTTGTAAAATTACAGAAGTATACTCCAAAAGCTTATTTCTAACAATTAGGATAATATTAATTTTACATTCTTCTTTTTGTTTTTCTTCCCTCCCCCATCCCTTTATTTTGCATAACAAATGAGTGTATATCATGTTTATGGTCTGAAAAGAACTGCATGTATATGTATATTTGTAGGAAGGTATGTGATTGATGGATAAATAGACAGGAAGAAAGAAAATACAGAGGTAAATATATACAGGATGGTAGGTCTGAGTTAATTTCAATACAGTATATGTAAACCTTGAAATTTCTTCATTGTTAATACAATATATAAACCAGAAAAACAGATTAATAATTTATGGCAGGAACTATTCCTTTTCACTAATCAGAATACCTGTGTCTACTATCCAGGGCACTGGTTTCTAAGTTATCTAAATACCTAAAAAGTCTACTTCATTATTAGCCAACTTTATTATTATAGGTAACCACAGAATATGAATAAAGGCCTGGATTACCTTGCATGTCAGCCCCTTGAAAGGAGGTCCTTGTCTCTTTGTACCCTGCTGTATCTCCAGAGCTGAGCACAGTGCCTGGTGTATAATAGGTGCTCAAGAAACATTTGTTGAATGAGTGACTATTTCATCCAGGCCATATGGAACCCTGAAGAAATTCCACGACTTCCTCACAGAGTGGACATTCAAATGATCATACAACTAGTATCCCTCAGAATCAATGGCTCTCTTTTCTCAAAATTTGATAAATTCTGTCAGCTTCTCATGCCCTGACATTCTGATGAAGTTAATACTTTATCAACATTCAGTGAGCACTTAATACACACATATATTATCCTGCAAATATTATCTAATTCACTCCTCACAACTCCTTATGAGTCATGGTTTATTGTTATCTCCATTTTGTAGGTATGGAAACTGAGTCTCAGGTGATATAATTTGGCCAAGGGCACACAGCTACCAACGTGGAACTGAGATCTGACTGTAGGACTGTCTAATGTTAAAAACTCATCTTTTATAAAACCCTGACAAAAACTTTCCTTCAAAATTTAATGATAGGAAAACCTCCATCTCCTCTAAGAAATTAGCTAGCTAGCTTTTTCCTTTCTTATAATGAGCACTACATAACTGAGTATATCTACTTTCTTTATTTGGTTGCAAGAAAGCTCAGAGGCAAATGAAAATGTCAACTAGAGTAACCATATTGGTCCTTACTGGATTTATGGACTGTGAATTTAGGTTTTCCTTCCTGGGACTTGACTTTTGACTCTTATGTTCCCTGGGACTGATTCATATTTTTATACACTTTGTTACCAGGATTTTTGTTATAAATCATCTCAAATTCTTCAGAGGATTTTGAAATAGGGATACAGCACCATTATGTATTGATTTTACCAAATTTCCAATTCACAGAGAAGCCACCTCACCATACTATTCTCTGCATTGCCTAAAGAAGAAAAACCAATTACTAATTCATATGCAGTATCTTTCCTTTTAAATGCATTCTGTAGTTGTCTCTAAATCACATTAATTTCAAATTTTCTGAAAAGAAAATAAAGGTGTATCTTGGTAGCCCACCCTCAGTGTGTGGTTTGGTTTGCTTGTTTAATTTTAGATCTTACTTTTCAGTGACATCCGTTCCGACTTGAAACTTCACTCATTTGCTGACCTTAATTCTCAGGGTATAAGATGAAGTCAGCATTACCAAAGGGAAGGCCTCACGTAAAACAAATTTGCATGTGCCTCCTAATGTATATAGAATTCTAAATTTATTTGTTTGAAAAAGAAATGGAAAGTTTTTTGACCCACTTTAAATCAGTGTTTCAGTAAAAGGCTAGTGAGAAACCCATCTAAGGAAGACGCTGGTTTCCATGAGGTTAGTAGTTATTACTCAAAGGAGAAATTGACACACTTATATGATGTATTTGATTGTGGATATTAGTGTAGGGATTGGGGAAACACTGACAGATTGCAGTTGTTTGACGATGACATGAAGTGAAGTGTCTTCCTTCTGGCATGGCTTGGTCTCTTACAGAACTTCCAGGCATTACCTCAGAGCTTTGCGGCCGGAAATGATGTGTGAGAGCAATTCTCACTTATGAGATAAACGCTAAAGCTATTATGCACTATTTGGAAGTTACCAGGAATAGAATCAAATATTTCACATGGATAAAGTAACAGCTCTTCAATGTTCTTTTGACCATATAGATTACGTTTATTTTTTAAAGATGTTCAAAGAGTTTTGTGATCCGATTCCATCAGAGAAAAATAGTCTAGTCTGGAACAAATGGGGCAACATCAAAAACCAAAAGTAGAAGAAAATAAGTTACTCAAAGGAGCTGTTCACACAGATCTTCATTAGGAAAGAACAACTCACGAAGAGTTGGAATTACCAATGGTAAAAAAAAAAAACCAGAATCCAAATGTTGGAAAAGATTCTGCCTCTCATCTCTCAGTCCTCACCAGCCCATTAATGAAGACCCTGTCCTCATTGTCAATCATTCCTTCAATCCATCCTGTCATCTAAGAAGGAGAAATTCCCCCACCAGGAATTCCAGAGGAAGCTTGTCCCTACCCCTACAGTATTCCCACCCAAAAACTCATCGTTCAGGGTGGCCCTCAGAAACACAGCCACTGTGCATACCTAACAGTGTTATGCGGGAGAGAAACAATGATGCTATCAGGTTGATATTAAGATTAAATCACGTTAATTTCATATGTAATAACTCCTGGTTCTCACAAGACAACAGTTTTAACCTCAAAGCTGAGCCTCTGGTATATAACACCATTAATATTTTGAAGTTGGGGAGGTGATGTAGACCTTGATAAACTAAATTTAAATGTGGATCTCAGTTAAATCCTGATGTTGACAATTCTCCAAGACCCTCCAGATGACTCTCTGTTGCAAACATTCTTTTCCCTTAATATCAAGTCTTCATTTTAAGTGTCTGATGTTGCTTACTGTATGCTAGCTCATTTTCACAATGTCAGCCTCCAGATTTAAAACTCAATGGGATTCTCTGAAGCTACTATATCCCAGTCTCTATTAGATCAAAATCAAGAGAAAAGGAGTCTTGCTATTGATGTGCAGGGCATTAAATAAAATAGCATGCACTTCTCTGAAGAGCCATTGCCTTTAAATTATAATACACACTAATCACTAATGATGGCCCAGTGCCCCCTCCTATACTGAGACAGACTATTGTTATTCTTTATTTTAAAAGGCTGTAGATCCCTGGAGTCAGAGTCTTTTTGAGGATCAGTTCAAGCTGATTGACTGGATCTGGATCACCTCACCAGTTTAAGGGTTCTTCTGAGTCAGTCCACTAACTCCAGAGAGATACCTGAAACGTTAATAGGGACTGACCCCCATCTTTAAATATCATCCTCACAGACTAACAAGCCTGAGATCTAACAACAAATATTCAAAGACACTCAGAACTAGAATAACATTTACAGTAGTGCATTGCTGAAACATAGTTTTTCTCTCTAAAAAAAACCTCCATTATCAGAGATAGCCAAATCAAGACTAATGCATTGGTGGAATGAGTCCAGTCTTAACAATCCTGGCCTAATTATTTACATAAGCTCCGCGAGAATAAAGATTGTTCATGAGGACTTTATAAGGCTTGCTTTGCTGGGTCCTTTTATAAGGAATCTCCAGGTTGAACTTTTAGTAGCCACTCTGGGCCAGATGCCAAGCCAAGCACTTTCCAGACAGGCCTGCAATACCTGTTAAATTGGGCCAATTCCTCTTCCCGAGGTTCCCAACATATGCTGAGGTTCCTGCACCTGCCAGGAAGTGACCTTCTTTACTCACCTGGGGAGGCTGCTGGGAACTCTGTGAGCAAGATATCCAGCCAGCATTTCCAGCCCTGCTCCACCACACCCCGGAAGCTGGCTGGTCTAGCATGGCAGAAGCCTGAGGAATCATTGGTTCAGTAAAATAAACTGTCCTGCTTCTTTGCCATTGGACTGGCAAATGTTGCCCCAGAAAGCTGGGGAAACAGCAAAAGTTCCTGATAGGATGTTCTGTTGGTATTAATTGCCTCTGATCTGGGCATGGGATTTCAAAACGGCAAAAGGTAAGGGGAGCCTACTCCTTTACCGCCAGACTCTAATGGGGGAGGTCCTCAGGTGGCCACTAGACAGTCCACCAATTTGGCTAAGGTTAGTAAGAATTATGAAGGCGTATTGCACTTATAGGCCCAAGGATCCTGACAAATGAGGAAACAAATTGGCTGTCATTCTTACTTTTGTAAACCAGACAGCACCAGATATTAGAAACCCTAAAAGAGACCCTTACCAAATTAACCATGGAGACTGGCGGAAATTGGGTAAACTCTCCTTCGCTATGCCCTTTACAGGGTAAGAAATTCCCCTTACACCAAGGAGGGCTATGCCAGACTTTAGGGGTACAATGGTAACTCAGCTGACCCAGAATTGGGTCAGTTACAAGACAGAGGGGGGAATGTAAAGATGCAGGTTTGAGACAATAGAAGGGCACACATTGTCCAAGGCAAGAGGGACCACCCTTGTAATACCATTAACATTCCTAAGGGAAGGCTAGTTACACCCTATGTGAGGGTCCTGGGTCCTGGGTCTACTCTGTGATTGGTTAACACTCTAAATGTTGTAATTGGATAAACCTGCTGTCAATATTGTGTAATAATAACTGGATCACTGTAAAAAAAAAAAAGAAAGAAATATACTCTTAAAAACAAAAAAAAGGAAAAGAAATCTCAGGGCCTGAGTTACCAAATAATCTGTCCTACATAATATTGTCCTGCATCCTGTGTGATTTCTGAATATCATAATAGAAACTCTACATAAATGAAAAAAAAATAAAAAATAAAAGGCTGTAGAGGGGTGCCTGGGTTGTTCAGTTAGTTAAGCATCTGACTCTTGGTTTCAGCTCAGGTCATGATCTCACAGTTCATGAGTTCAAGCCCCACATAGGCCTCTGCTTAGGATTCTCTCTCTTTCTCTCTCCCCTTCTCTCTTTCTCTCTCTCGGCCACATCCTTGTCCATGCGCTCTCTTTTAAAATAAATAAACTATAAAAAAGTTTTTAAATAAATAAATAAATAGGTAGATAGATAAGTAAAAAGGCTGTAGAATAGAAAATAAAAAGACTGTATCATGGGACACCTGGGTGGCTCAGTTAGTTAAGCTTCCAACTTCAGTTCATGTCATGATCTCATGGTTTGCAGATTCAAGCCCCACGTCAGGCTGTGTGATGACAGCTCGGAGCCTGGAGCCTGCTTCGGATTTTGTGTCTCCTTTTCTCTGCATCTTCCTTCTCTTATGGTCTGTCTCTTTCTCTTTCCCAAAAATAAATAAACATTAAAAGTTTTTTTAAAGAAAAAAGACTGTATCGTGACAGATGGTAGCTACACTTGCGGCAAGCATAGCATAAGGTATAAATTTATATAAACTTGTAGAATCACTATGTGGTACACCTGAAACTAATAGAACATTGTGTGTCAACTATACTCAAAAAAATAAAAGTAAAAAATACAATAATATTTCAATGGTAACCTTGCCACCCAAAAAAGAATTTTTTAATTGGCTTATTTCTTTTATTTTTTAATAACAGTCTTAATTTTCTATTACATCAAGACAAAAGGCTCCACAATACTCTCTCCTGAATGCAAAAGGTAGAAAAATTTTTCTATCTCTTGTATTATTCTCTATTATAAGTAGAAATACTGTTTTGTGTCCTAATAATGTCAAGGAGCATTTAAAATCTTTTCCCTCAGTCAAGAAGCCCACAAACCTTTCAAAGATATTATCCCCTCAAATGCACATTTGGTTCCCAAGAGTATTTCTCAGTCTCCAGCAGCTGATCTTCTCCTCACCCAGGTCCCAATTCCCAATTTGTAGTTTCCCATGTCTTGTGGAAATCTGTTTTCCAAGCAATCAAAGAAGCAAGATTGAGAAACTTGAGGAAAATCATGAAGCAGAATAATCACCTCTAATTTACTGCTCCTATTTGTTCTTCTACTATTTTCCTTGTCTGAAAATTTATAAATAATCAAAGATTACCTGATATAAAAACTCATTGTATCAAGAGAGAAACTGAGCCTCAAAGACATAAGGTACTCACAGGCTTAGGTAGTTAATGGCAGAGCCACAATGAACACACAAGTGTCTTCTTGTCCAGTGTCCTAATTCTCTGTGTAGCATTCCCCCAGTCTCAACAGGGACCCAAACCTGAGCCAGCTGCCTCTATAGACAAATACAGAGGAAGGGCCTTCCCCATTCTTCATACCCTCTTTGTGCTCCTGACCATTCCTCCAGGAGGCGCAGGCTTCCAGTTCAAGTGTGCATCTGGGAAACCAGTGCTACCCAAGGCTGGGCATACTCAGCTCTGACCACCACTTCAAAATAATCATGTTTAAACTTTTGTGAAAACCTATCTTTGTTTTCTTTATTTTGTTTTTGTTTTTGTATTAGTTTTGAGAGAGAGAGTGCACATGAGAGCACCCCAAGGGAGAGGGTCAGAGGGAGAGAGAATCTTAAGCAGGCATCACACTCAAAGCAGAGCCTGATGTGGGGCTTGATCCCATTACCCTGATATTATGACCTGAGCCCAAATCAAGAGTCAGACACTCAACCAATTGAGTCACCCAGCTGCCCCTGTTTCTCAATTCTTATTTTAAGGGTTGTCATTTCAAAGGATGGCACACAAGCTGGATTTCATTGGTGTAGGAGGCAGGAAGTAGGGAGAATAGCTAGAGTCAGCTTTTTCCCATTGGCCATCAACCAAAAGGATTGGCAGTAAGCACATTCTCCTCCACTTCATTCTTTCCAAAAAGAAAAAAGCAAGAAATTCTCTATTCTAGGGTGGTCCAAAATATGCCATAACCTTGTCATACTACAAACAGATCAGGATGAAGAGTTCAAGGCTTTCACTCACTATGATAATTGGAATGCAGTTGGTCCCAAAAAGAATATTCAAGATTTTGAACACCCATGTACCATTAATCATACTGTCAATTAGTCAAAATATTGAACACTTACCATTTACTACACACCATATTAGTTGATACAAAGACAAGTAAGTTGATTACTTGTCTTCAAGTAGTTCAGTCTAGCAGAAAAATCACATATGTAAACAAATGATGTGGAATGCATGAGGAACACATATGAAAGGCTGTGAACCAGAGAGAAACCAGCAACATAAAAGCAATCTGTGAAGATTCATGTTGTATAAAGCTCAACATTAGTACCATGGGAGTTACAAAGATGAATAACACACTGACTGACCTTGAAAGATTACAGCATAATCTAAAAATGTAAATAAACATATGTCTTAAATATACTTCCTCCAGCCAAATAAAACACAGTACAAAATGAAGGAAAAATGATGAGAGAAATGTGTATAAGTTATATGTTATGGAAGTTGTTCAACTAAGGAAATCAAGAAAGACCTCCAGACCTACAAGATACATTTGAACAGGTTCTGGAAGGACTAGTAGCATTCTGAAGTTGAAAAGAGGATTTGAGAGATAATACTAACAAAAAAAGCATGTAGACATTAGAAGGAAGACTATTAGGACCCCATGAGCCCAGGTCATATAGCATGACTATAAAAAAGCTAGAAGGTTTGCAGATCGCAAACACTAACTCAAATACTACTTCAAATGCTCAAGGTTTTGTATTTTGTTCTGTATGCAAGCTAATGGGACAAGAAAAGTCACGATCAGAACCATGTTTTTGAGGATTGCCACAGGAATGTTGAAGATGGGTAGAAAGTAGCAACTGGGAAGAGGAAAGTTGACTATTAAAATAGTCCAAGTGGGTAAGAGTCTAAGTCAGAGGAATGGAACAGTTCTGAGTATAGGGAATAGATGTGAAAGATACAGCATCTACTGAGACTGCTACCTGATCACAGATAGATGATAGATAGGAAAGCTCATAGTGACTCCATGCCTTCAAGAGTAGATGATGATATCAACATCAGAACTAGGAAAATCAGGAGACGCTGTATCTTTCTTCCTCTTCTATCTGCATCTGTTTCACTTATCAAGTCCATCTACTGTTGCCACTGAGATCAGCAGCTCATGGCCTCCCTCATTGATCATTTAAGGTCTACCCAAGAAAACAAAGGTGACTTCAGGCATTTGCAATAGAAAAAATTTAATACAAGGAACCAATTACCATAATAGTAGACTGACATCAGAGGCTACTACCATCCTAAGACTGTAGGGATAAAGAAAACAAGCATGGCTCCAGAAGACGTGTAAGGGGACCCTTTATTCTTCCTCCCTTTCCTTCCAGACTCCCACTCTTCTGTCCTCCAATTTCCCTTTGGCTAAACCTAGCTGGAAGTCAGCTGATGGAAGAGTCTAATAAAACAGCTTTTTAGGATCAGTCCTCTGAGACATACAATAGAGCCGAACAAGGAGGAATGGATCTCAGGACAAACAGGCCCTAGATCTAGCAGACTTCTTATATAACCCAATTGTTGAGTTAGAACTGTTCGTGAGTACCCCTGCATTATCACGTATAATATGAGATACCAGCTGCAAGGACCTGGGAGACATCGTTCACCTCAGGGGGAGAAGGGGCAGAGAGAATGGCACATGGCCAGCCACATCTGTATCCCCTGACCCTCATCTTTATCATCTCCATGTTAGTCTTCAGTGTTCCTGAGGGAGAGCTATTCTTAAGGACCTGAAATCAAAGTCCTTTCATTTAAACTGAAGAGAAAAGAAAGAGAACCATTTCCTTCTCTCTTTCATTTTTATCTCCCCTCTATTTTCCTTTCCCTTCTTGTCATTCTCTACTCTCCATTGCCCTCCTTTTCTCTACTTCCATCACCTTTCTTCAGTCCCTATCTTCATTCTCAACTCCTTTCTTTGTCCGGCTATACCCCCTCACTCCTTCATGTTCACCTCACTCCTCCTGAAAGAACTGCACAAGCTAACAAGTTGCTTGGTATCATGTAGTGTTACCTATGCCTTCAATAGTAAAGCTCACATCTCTTGAACTTAATTATTAGTTTCCTGAGCAGAGTAAACATTCAACAAAACAGTTGTTAATGCAACGAAGTAATATGTCCTTCCTTCATTAAATTATTTATTTATTTCTCAATTGTTTATATGGTAAGGCCATGAGTATTTTCTGCAATGGCCTCCACAATATCTGTCTAGGGAATCTGGTGAGTAAAGGAATTATCAAATGGGAAAGCAAGGTACATGATACCAGAAGTCTTGAACATTCTGTCAAACATTTATTTTCCCATGAGCCATTAAAATAAAGCATAGCTCTCACAGAAGCTTCATATATGCCCATAATTAAATGATATCAGCTCATAAGTAAAGCATCTTTGTTCAGCTTCTGACAAGTAACAGTTCCTTGAAGAATGAAGAGAAAACATAGTCTTTCGATACATGAATTTTTGCCCTTCCGTTTTCCTTCAGAAATAGGTATTACCCATTATGAAGGGGAGGTTATTCTTGACCTCATTTGAGGGCGGAAATTTTAACTAAAATGGTGACACCATTGACCCATTCCACACACCGACGTACGTGACCACAGAGAAGCAAAGTCCTATAAAAAGGGAGAAGACAGCGCTACACTTTGTCCATCTCGCAGCAAGCACAGTCTCATTCTTCTCCAGCTGGTCGGAAAACTACAATGGCTCCCGGGACAACTTCATGCATGGTGAGTCCTGCACTGACATATAATGCTCTTGCTTAATCGGACAAGATATTTCTAGATTGGAGGCATGAAATTCTGGATTCTAACCATGGAGATATACTGCATGTATGGGATAGGAAATGAAAGCTTTGGTAGATACTTGTCATTTTATAGCATTTTCAAGAACTGATACACATCAGTTTGAAAGATGAGATTAAAACTGAAAGACAGCTAGATTGGGGCTAAACCACATGAGAAGTGTCACATGATGCCGTGTGGTGACAAGGAATGTCTATTGTAAATCTGCTTTTCTGAGTACAAGGGATTTGATAAAATTCTGCCACAGCATTTTTCTTATTCCAAAACAAAATTGAATGCTATCCTTGAGGATTTAATTAGTTGCAGCACTGAATTTCCTTCCCATCATTTTATTATTACATCATAGTCATATATACCACCAAACCTATTTATTCTAATAGGTTTAGATCTAATTTATTCTAATTATGGTTTAGATCAAATAGTCTTTATATTTTTGAAATATTTTACTTGAAGCATTTTTTGAAACCCAACTTGATTACAAAATCAGTATATATATATATATACTTAGTATAAATATATACTTAGAAAAACTGGAAAATATATATAAGAAAATGTAAGAAGAAGAGGGAGCCACTTTGGGGTTGAACGTCTCTGCCCACTTTACATGAATACTGATACCATACACATTTTTCTACAGTCCTTTCTTCTAAGGGGGACATTTGACTTCACATAGGATTTCACAGAACACTAGGACAGAGAACTATCATTCAGGAGACATTTTCTCCCAGAAAATCAAGGACATTATTATCCCAATGACCTGACAGATGCATGTACCGACAGGATTATGACTTGTCATTTTTTACTAAAATTGCTGCCAATCAGTAAAAAAATGTGTCTTTCCTAAATCAAAAGAAGAATGATCAAGACTGGTAAACACTCCATGGTCTTAAGATTATTTTGGTCATAATACCAGTTTTTCATCTAACTGATATGAAATTTTATTAGAGATTATCCTGGAACATAGTATGCTCTCTATGATTAGCAATACAATAATCATCACAATTTGTTAACAAAAATCACATGCTAATCCAATCTCCCACCTCTCTTCTTTCCCATTCAGTTCCTGTCACAGCTGCTGCTGCTCTGTGTGATGGCTATTATGAGGACAGGAATGGCATTCCCTCAAAAGCCAGGATGCCCAACTGCTGAGGATGAGAATTTCCCTCAGCATGTGAAGGTCAACCTGAATATTCTTAACGGGAATAGAAGTTCCAGAAGGCCCATGGATTACTACCGCCGATCCACATCACCATGGAGCCTGCAGTACGTAATGGCCCCAGAAAAAAATTTCTGTGTTGTTCTATCTTTTATGCCAGTTAAATCTTTTATCAGACTGCCAATTCAATCACCTTGAGGATGATTTTACTTAGAATTATGAGTCAGGTTTAGATGGGCCGTTGTGCAAAGAAATGATTCTCAAACAACATTCTATAGACTTTAACAGAGCACAGGACCACCTCTTCCCCGTAACACCTATCCATTAGATTTCATTGTCACTGACACCAAAATCCCACCCAAATTAATGGCAGTCTTATTCTAATATTTAGGGTACCCCAAGTCTATTATTCATTTATTTTAAAAAATAGAAATTTATCATAGAAGATTAATGCTTAAATTCTCTTTACCACAAGTAACATTGAAATGATTTGTTGAAAATAACTAGTAATTAACTGGGAGTTTTGTGCTTTTTTTTTTTCATCTTATTTCTGGGGGTCATATTAGCAGTGGGCTAATATAGTTTGAATCCCAGTGGATGAAATAACATGGAACACGGTAGATATTTCCACCCTTTTCAAGTTAGATAGTTTTGATCTACATCACCAACAGACCTATATTTGCTGTATCATTAGTACATCTAATATTAGATGTACTAATCTAATAGAGTACATCTAATATAGTACACCTTTAAACAAAGATTAAATACAAAATGTTTTTTAGTGATTTGATTTTATGCAAATAAGCCTCAGTTATGTGGTGCCTACAGATTCACCTGACTATGGGGTTTCTTCTTCTCCCATTACTGAGAATAGTTCAAATAAATCAATTCAAAAATCAAAGCAAATCATTCACCCAGCTGGAGAAGAGAGGGAAGAGAAGGTTATAGAGGAGTTTCAGCTTTTGTTTCTAGCCCTTCAAGTCAGCTCTGGGTTCTGTTCCATGAATGTGCAAAGTTTTGATGCATTTCCTGTTTCATAGATAGACTTCATGAAGTGAGATTAATGGCTATCTTATTCCTAGAATATTCTGTTGGCCTTTGTCTGTCAAATATTCCTTAAGAAATCATCTTCTGTATCAAACTTAAATCCTTTCTGCAGTGTCAGCCTATCTTATTTGGCTCATTCTTCAAAGAAATTGGGAAACACTAATCATGCTATTCTATAACATTTCATGTGCTTAAAAATCTAAGTTTTCCCCAAACTATTTTTTCGGAGTGGCAGTACTTAGGGAACTTGCAGTGCCTGTAACTTGCCACCCTGTGAATTTGCCTCCCTTTGTCAATTCTTGTTTGATTTCCTTCCTGATGCTTTACCAGATATTCACATTCTTCCTTGCTTTTGTTTCTCCTGCAGTCGGAATGAGGACCCCGAGAGATACCCCTCTGTGATCTGGGAGGCCAAGTGCCTCCACTGGGGCTGTGTCAATGCTGAAGGGAAGGAAGAGCACCACATGAACTCCGTCCCCATCCAACAGGAGATCCTGGTTCTGCGAAGGGAGTCTCAGCACTGCCCCCACTCCTTCCAGCTGGAGAAGATGCTGGTGACTGTGGGCTGCACCTGCGTGACCCCCATTGTTCGCCATGTGGGATAAGAACTTTCTGTCTAACCCCAGTTCCCCAGGCCACTTAGGCTTTCTGGGTAGTAGACCCAGCCCCATTTCTGACCAAACTCACATGGGTTCATAAATTAGTTCATCCAATTGAAGTTTCAGAGGGAACACTTCTGTTCAGAGATAGAATCTGAACAATCTTTCCCTCTTCCTAAAGATGGAAGTTTTGATTGAGTACCAATTTGCTTTTTGTTTGCTCTTCTAAGAGCTTTAAGTTATTTGTGTATTTAATAGACCCTGAGATAACTTTGGGGCAGAAGGTTTCATTTTAATGAATTGCATGCCTTATTTTGTATTTTTTAAGACAAGATTTCAGTCTTTGGTTTTATTATTTAAAAGGTAAAAGTTTTATTTATATGAATTATTTATGGATCTATTTATGTTTCTTAAATCTTTAGAGAAAGGTGAAATAGTATGATTATCTGTTCTGTTTAGGGAAATCCTAAAAAAATTAAACAGCATTTGAAAAATTTCTGAGTTTGTACTACATACAGATACAGGATTTTCTCTGCTTTGTGTCTTAGGAATGCATGAGATGGTTGAAAAAAAAGAAGACTAAACCTAGTTTCATATTTATTAACTTAATTTTGTAAATTATTGAGGTTTCACAAGCGAGATGGCAAGTCTGACTCTGCTCTGTTAAACCCTCATAATAAAAAATTATTGTAATAAAGTTTGGGAAGAAAATTTGTTTCCTTATTTTTCCTTATTAAAAGTACTTAAGGGAGCTCAGCTCTTCCCCATTTGAAAAAGTATGCAAATTTGTGGAAAGAGCAAAACAAAGAATGCATTTGAGTAATAGCACCCCATCTACTCCAAGTGCAAATACTCAATTTTATAAGCCTCCCAGACAATAGAGGACTGAGGCTCTCATACTCTTAGCCCATGCTGGGGACACAAACATTCCAAAATGAATTAATAAAAGAATGACCCGTCATTATTAAAGATCTTACAGAGAAAAGACAAGACCCTCCCCAAAATATGACCTGAGGTTTTAGGATAGGAAAAGATAGGATAAAATAGGTAGAAAGGGAAAGGTTATGACCTGAGGTTCCCAGGTGGGGAGAAACACATATTTTAAAGCCATCCTGGGAGCTTCTGACCAGGAGCAAACTCCCTCAGGCTTAAAGTTTCTCTTAAGAATGTAACAGATAATACTTACTGCCTCTCAGAATCCCCTCAGGAATTTGACAAAAGACCTAACTGAAAATATGTTAGTAGACCATAAAACGTATGACACACAAGGTAGTCATAGACTACCCTTCATACAATGGAAACAAGTCAATCAAAAAGGAACGACTAGCCATTTAGAGGAACCTAGGTAATAAAGGTAGAACTTGAGAAGGAACAGGGAGAAGGGAAGCGGGCTTGGCTGGAACCTTATAACCTTGAGATGTCTTTGGTGCAAAGTTCCTTGCCTAGTTCACAGGCATTCACTTTGGAATGTCCCATCTCTACAAAGAGGGCTTTCATACTATTCCTACTTTCTAATCTTATACTCTAATAAACTTTTGCCTGCTGCTCATTTTATTGTGTGTCTACCTCTCCATTCTTGGAAACAGTGAGACCAGGCACCTGGGATATTGAGGTCCAGAATCCTGCAACAGTTTGACAGGAAGGAGGGAGCGCTGGGAGAAGACATGTTTCCAGACTGCAATGTCCAGTCTTTCCCCAAACTCAGGCTTCTTTTGAAAGTTAATGCCAACTAGAGATTGAGAGAGGAATATTTTTCTCTTCCTCAGGCCATACCCCAGGACTACCCATCTGATCCACCACTCCCCAGAACACAGAAAAAGCCACTGCGGGCAAAACAAACTTCAAGTATTAGAAATGTTCAGCCCAAGTAAAATGAAAACTGAATCATATTCAATTGCAGAGTAGTTTCAGGTTTCATCATCCTGTCCCCACGCCATGGCCCGGTGTGCTGTATTGCCCTACTTCTGGAGGCCCCTGGAAAGTCTCAGGCCAGTCCAACTGATGGCGCTTTGGAGTGTAGTGGGGTCTAGAGCCGACAGCCAAGAAAGAATTCTTGTCTTTAGTGTAAAAAAGGTGATTTTATCAAAACGTGGGTGGAGACAGGACCTGTGAACAGAAGCTGCACTGGGGTTAAGAATGACTGGTTATGTACAAGGGGGCTGGGGGAGATAAAGTCAAGAGGAAGTTTCTTAAAGGGATTTTTATAAAGAAAACTCACATACCTGAGGTCTAGATATTGTCAAGCTAAGATTGTTTTTTCCTCTAGCAAAGCATTAACATTAAACCGGTAGGGAGTTCCTGAAGATTAGGCTATAGATAAAATTGCCCCCAGATTCCGTTTTGTTTAGTAAGCAGTTAGGTAATTAATAAGAGGTACTTTTATAAAACAAGAAAAATATAGGTTAATGGTTAGAGCAAATTACAAACCTGGTGTCTGTCAATAAGAAGATTCTTAGATGTCAGGCTCAAAACATCTTCAGATGGAGTTGGAACAGGCAGCAGGAATCAGTTGGGTTTTTCTGGTTTGTAATTCAAATATCTGTGGTGATCCTTGTGAAGGGCCCATTGTAAGGAGGAACTATTAGTCTAAATTGGAGAAAGGAGAATGAAAAAGAAAAGTACGACCATTGTTTTTGTTTGAATATCAGTTTGAGGTCTTCTACCGGTTCACAGGAATAAGAAGGCACATTAGTTTGTTCATTGATTTCCTGTGAAGGGGGTACCGGTTTAATTCTCAACATGAGCCCATGAAGAGTGCTCCTCTAACTCTGCTGCAGCGGGAGCACATAATATGAACGGGTAGGGGCCCTTCCATTTGGGATTTAAATCCCCTGCTGTAGTAGACTTTTAATGCTTTAAATACACCATGCCTCCTGGGTATACATGGGGTGGGTTTCTGGTAACATCAGATTTAGTGAGGATATGGTTTGCATGTTCACTTAGAAATTTATGAATTAACCCGGCCTCAAACGAGTAATTTAATAAAGCACTATAGTCTTCATCTACTGATACATCTGCGGTGAGAAAAGGCTTTTCATATACAATTGCTGGGGAAATCCATCCCATTTTTCAGTTGTTTAAATAAACATATGCCCATGAGGTCCTGTTATTATCCCCACAGAATAAGAGGCAAGGAGATTGTCCATACGGTTGCTACTGTGAAAATTTTCCTGAAGTTTATCTCAGGTTGTTTAGCTTAGGCAAACAATTTATAGACAATCAAAGCTAAAATTTAACACCTGTAAGGGTGCACATACTTTTTCTCCCTAAACACGCTGATTTCCAGAGATAGCCAAATCAAGACTAATTCATTTGAAAAATAAGTCCAGTTTTAACTTGGCCTAATTATTTACATACACTCAGCAAGAACAGCAATTGTTCATATAGATCTTCTACAATTTGCTTTGCTGGAACTTTTTAGAAAGAATCTAAATTAAATGTTTAGTAGCCTCTCCAGGCTATAAACCAAGAGAAGTGCTTGCAATCATACATACCTCATGAATTCCTCTTCTCAAGGTCCCTAAACATACTAAGGTTCCTGCATCTGCCAGGAAATGACATTCTTAACTAACCTGGTAAGGCTGCTGGGAACTCTAAGCAGGTATCAGGCCAACTTTTCCAAGGGGCTTTATTGTTTTCATGCTCCAAAAAAAGTCAGTCTTAGTTCCTTAAAGCTATACAGTCTTAGTTCCTTAAAGCTATACAGTCATATCTGAGTCTATGCACGTCTCTCAAATGACATTCCAATCAAAGACTTGGTAAAATAACCGATATTTCCAATGGCATCCTGTTTCAAGGAGAACACATCCTTATTGAACATATGCAAAGAACTATAATTGCCATGAAAGAAAGGATACTTAGAGTTTTTGAATTTCAGAGAATGTAGGTAGACAGAAAAGTTAAAGGCTTCAGTTTGTTTACAAATGAATACTTTATCACAGTTCTGTATGTTACAGATATCTTAAAAAAAATTTTCCTTAATCTAGAAGAGCAAACATTAGAAAACCAGCAATACTTTATTACTTTTTTTTTTTTTTTTCATTTAAATCCTGGATGCCTGGGTGGCTCAGTCAGTTAAGCATCTGACTGGCTCAGATCATACTCACATGGTTTGTGGGTTCGAGCCCTGCCTTGGGCTCTGTTATGACAGTTCAGAGCCTGGAGTCTGCTTCGGATTCTTTATCTCCCTCTCTCTCTGCCCCTCCCCAGTTCATGCACTGTCTCTCTCTCCCTCAAAAATAAATTAAAACGTTATTTTTAAAAATGTTTAATAAAACAAAATTTAAATCCAAGTTAGTTCACATACAGGGTAATAATGGTTTCAGGAATAAAATTTATCACTTACATACCACTTAAATACAACATCCAGTGCTCATCCCAACAAGTGCCCTCTTTAATGTTCATCACATAGTTAGCCCATCCCCCCACCCAATACCCCACCAGCAACCTTAAGTTTGTTCTCTGTTTTTAAGAGTCTCTTATGGTTTGTCTTCCTCTCTATTTTTATTTTATTTTTGCTTCCCTTCCCTTATGTTCATCTATTTTGTTTCTTTAAGTTCCACATATGAGTGAGATCGTATGACATTTGTCTTTCTCTGATGGACTTATTTCATTTAGCATCCATCCATGTTAGTTCCATCCATGTTGCTGCTAATGGCAAGAGTTCATTTTTTTCATTTATTTATATATATTTATGCATTTATGCTTTTTCTTTACTCATTTATCAGTTGATGAAAATTTGGGCTCTTTTCATACTTTGGCTATTGTCAATAGTGCTGACATAAACATTGGGGTACATGTGCCCCTTCAAATCAGCACTCCTGTATCCTTTGGGTAAATACCTAGTAGTGCAATTCCTGGGTTGTAGGGTAGTTCTAGTTTTAAGTTTTTGAGGAACCTCCATATGTTTTTTTTCCAGAGTGGCTGCACCAGTTTGCATTTCCACCAGTAGTGCAAAAGTGTTCCTCTTTCTCCACATACTTGCCAACATCGATTGATGCTTGATTGAGTTGTTAATTTTAGCTATTCTAACCGGTGTGAGGTGGTATCTCATAGTAGTTTTGATTTGTATCTCCCGGATGATGAGTGATGTTGAGTATATTTTTATGTGTCTGTTAGCCATCTGGATATCTTCTTCAGAAAAGTGTCTGTTCATGTCTTTTGCTCCTTTCTTCACTGGATTATTTGGTTTTTGGGTGTTAAATTTGATAAGTTCTTTATAGATTTGGGATACTAACCCTTTAACTGATATGTCATTTACAAATATCTTCTTACATTCTGTCAGTTGCTTTTAGTTTTGCTGATTGTTTCCTTTGCTGTGCAGAAGGTTTTTATCTTGATGAGGTCCCAATAGTTATTTTTGCTTTTTTTTCCCCTTGCCTCTGGAGACATGTCAAGTAAAAAGTTGCTGCAGTTGAGGTCAAAGAGGTTGTTACTTATTCTCTCCTCTAGGATTTTGATGGCTTCCTATCTTATGTTTACATCTTTCATCCATTTTGAGCTTGTTTTTGTGTATGGTATAAGAAAGTGGTCTGGGTTTAGTCTTCTGCGTGTCACTATCCAGTGTTCCCAAAACCATTTGCTGAAGAGATTGTCTTTTGTCCATTGGATATTCTTTCCTGCTTTGTCAAAGATTAGTTACTCATCCATTTGTGGGTCCATTTCTGGGTTCTCTATTTTGAGAACCAGGAATACTTTAAAACAAATGTCGCAAAAACTATAATCTTCCTCAGTTCATTTATGTTTTAAAATGTTTTTTTTTAATTTATTTTTGAGAGAGAGGGAGAGAGAGCAAGCAGGGGAGGGACAGACGGAAAGAGGAGGACAGAAGATCCCAAGTGGACTCCACTCTAACAGCAGAGAATCAGATGTGAGGGGTCGAACTCACAGACTGTGAAATCATGACCTGAGCTGAAACCAAGAGGTAGAAGCTTAACCAACTAAATCATTCAGGTGCCCTCCTCAGTTTATTTATTTCCATGTTTCAATTCTTGTTCAGTTTGAATGCAGTTTTCTAGTTCTGGAAATTGTTACTCATTTTAGTTGAAAGATTTTAAAGATGTCAAGTTCCTATATTTGTCTTAAAGGTCCTTGTTATAAATGTCCTTGAAGATGAAACACATTTTGTAAGAACATCAGAACAATAACTATAAATGACAAATGACTCAAAAATGGTCTTGGGTAACAATGTAATATGAGAGTTCATTATGATGCAATTGATAAGATAATCCAGTGATTTCTGTAACACATAATACTTTGATAATCAGAATATCAAGTGATGACCTTACACCAAAACATATTAACTTTAGGAATTGTATATATATTTGAGTGGTTCTAGCATTTACCCAAGCAATACAACCTAAGGCATTACCATTATTTGTTTGGCAGTGTTTCCAGAGTAACTTAACAAACCAAAAAAAGACCTAACTGGTCAATTTAAATCTTGGGAAAGTCTGTTAAAATCTTAGAAAGCTATAAAGGACATGCCTGATTAGGATTATATATCATTATAAAACTTAAAACTTAATTATTTAACCAAAGTGGCAATAAGAGATTCCAAAGGCAAATATGTAGGGTTATATAGTTCTTAGCAAAACTTAGCTCGTTTAACATTGAGAAGATTTAACTGACTTATCGAAGACCTGATAAAGACAAATCACTAGCTTTGGTTTTCTGGCTGACAAAAGAGAAAAGATCTTTGTTAACATTTTCAAGAGCAAACCAACAATCCAAGAAAAGCTTTTTTTTTTTTTTTTAACACAGAGAAAAGTAGAATTTTAATTTTATATCAGTGTACTTTTAAAAATTCATTTTAGGGGCACCTGTGTGGCTCAGTTCGTTAAGGTCCAACTCTTGATTTCAGCTTAGGTCATGATCTTAATGCACCTGAGTCTGAGCCTCACGCTGCGCTCTGTGCTGGCAGTGTGGAGCCTGCTTGTAATTCTCTCTCTCTTACTCTCTTTGCCCCCTCCCCCAACTTGTGCTCTCTTTCTCTCTCTCTCTCTCTCCCTCCCTCTCTCAAAATAAATAAACTTTAAAAACATCTTAAAAACAAAATCCATTTTAACTTAGTCCATCTTAACCACACATAAAATTCTTTTCCAATGATTTACAGTCACTTACCTTCTACCACTTTCCTTTGCATTCAAATTTTTCCCCAAGCCATTTCTCTGCAAACAACCAGTCTCACTTAGGACAAAATTACTTTCTTTTACCTTCAACAAAAATGTATTCCCATTCCTTATATCTTTCTTACATATATTCTACTTTTTACATAGAGTTGTTTCCTTTATCTCCATCAGTTTTAACTACATTTAGCAGAATTTTAATACTTAGAACCATAGTTTTCAATGAAAACTAAGTAGTAACCAATTGTAAACTGTTACACCAAAATCTTTAGAGGGAAAATTCATAAACCAATTAGGCACAAAGCAAGTTTTCCAAGAAACCAAAATATCCTTAGTTTCTCTGCAATAAGAAGTCAAAAGCACAAACATATGTTTAGTAATCAATGCTTTAACATCTTATTCTATTTGGAAAAGACTTAGAATGTCCAATGAATTCAATCCCATTTATCGTGCAAGCAAAACTTTAAAGTTTCAGGTTACCAAAGACTTTGAAAAGAATCTTAACAATTAACCATGAAAACTTTGAGACAGACAAAATTAACCATTATTTTATGTCATCTTTTTGCTAAAAAATTGGAACACAGAGATAACATGAACTTATTTGACCTTCAGTAAACCTAGATAGAATAAAAAGTTTCATATTTAATGCTGATAACTTCTCAGTAACTCCCCCATGCCTTATGATTAAGCATAAACTCTCTAGCATGGCACAAATGCTCTTCCATAACCCCACTCAGCCCACCCCTCACCATACTCCAAACCACTTTATCCCTCTCTACCACTAGTACTCAATGCCATGCGTAACAGTATCCCACATCTGGGGCTTTGTCAATGTTTCTTTCTTGATCTCCCCATTTCTCATCACCATTAAAAGGGTGTAAATATCTCTGGAGATAAGGTTTGAAAAACTATTCTCTCTCTTTTTTTTTTAATGGTTTTTTTTTTTTTTTATTTTTGAGAGACAGAGAGAGACAGCATGAGCAGGGGAGGGTCAGAAAGAGAGGGAGATACAGAATTGAAAGCAGGCTCCAGGCTCTGAGCTGTCAGCACAGAGCCCAACGCGGGGCTCAAACCCATGAACCGTGAAATCATGACCTGAGCTGAAGTCAGACGCTCAACCGACTGAGCCACCCATGCACCCCTGAAAAACTATTCTTAACAAACTCCCCAGGTGGTACATTCTGTCCGGTAACCAACTACAGACCAGCTTTTGAGAACAACAGCTGGAGAAGACCAATTTGAGATGTTCTCTGGGAATGCAGATAAAGAGTACCAAAAAAACAAATAGATGATCAATACAAATCGATAGTAGTTATAAAAGGTAGAGAGCAGAGATAAAATATATAAACAACAAATAAGAAACCTGGATAGATTAAACAGATACAAAAGAGAAAGTTATAGGATAAAAGACTCCATGGTTGTGGAAATTTTTTTTTAAGTGAATCTGAGGAGCACAGTTGGTTAAGCAGCTGACTCTTGATTTCAGCTCAGGTGATGATCTCACACATCGTGAGTTCAAGTTCGGTGTCTGGTTCTGCACTAACAGCATAGAATCTGCTTGGGATTCTCTTTCTCCCTCTCTCTCTGCCCCTCCTGGGCTCATGTGTTCTCTCTCTCTCTCTCTCTCAAAATAAATAAATAAACTAACTTTAAAAATATAACAAAGTGAATCTAAAAACTAGGTTTAGACCAAATTAATTAAAAGAGACCATACTCAAATATATTTAACTAGTTTTTTTTTTCTTAAGAATAAAAAAGATATAAGACTCATAGCCAGGAGGAAAATATAAAATACCCAATCAGAAATCAAAAGTATTTTGACGTCAGACTTTCCCATATAAAACACCAGGAAATAATGAAGTAAAATCTTCAAAACACTGAGGTAGGGAAAGCATAGGTCACAGTGTGCTTGCTCATGCAAGTCTTCTTTGACCACCAGGTGATAAATTTGTGAAATCTTACTGAGTTGTACCCTTATGAGTTGTACATTTCTCCATATGTATGTAATGGCTGATACAAATTTTGCTTAAGAAAAAAAGAACAATGTTTAGCACATGTAGCTTCTCAATAAATAATTGTTAAATAAAAGAATAAATGACTCAACCAAAAATTCTTTATCAAATAACATTCTGTAAGGTCAGACTTTTTCAAGCATGTGATGACAGAGGATGTGCATGTGGGCACACTTCTTGGCAAAAACAATATTCAGAAATACAGGTTAGGGGCCCCTGAGCCACTCAGTTAGTTGAAGGACCAACTCTTGATTTTGGCCCAAGTCAAGATCTCATCTTCAGAGGATTGTGCCCCACATCTGGCTCTGTGCTGACATTGCAGAGCCTGCTTGGGATTGTCTCTTCTCTCTGCCCTTCCCCTGCTTGCATCCTCTCTCTCTCTCTCTCTCTCTCAAAATGCATAAACATTAAAAAAAAAGAAAGAAAGAAAGAAAAGAAATGTGGTAGCTGATTTAGAGATGAACCAAAGCTAAGAATTTAAAAATGGGAACCTTTTTCCTCACATTCCTGGTATCCTTGACACTCTGCGAGCATCAAAACTAGGTATGCATTGCACTATGTCTGCATAATGGTTTAAATGTTTTTTGAATGTATCCAAAAGCCAAAAAAGATTGTTTTGTAGAAAGTGAGGTATCTAAAAAGTTACTGGGGCTCCTGGGTGGCTCAGTCAGTTAAGAGTCTGACTCTTGGTTTTCGCTCAGGTCAGAGTCATGATCTCACAGTTGGTGGGTTCAAACTCCAGAGTGGGCTCAGTGCTGAGAGTGCCAGGCCTGTCTGGAAGTCTCTGTCTTGTTCTCTGTGCCTCTCCCATGTACTCCCTCTCAAAAAAAAAAAAAAAAAATTAATAAACTTTTTCAAAAAGAAGATACAAGATGTAAAAATGTAATGTGACAAATAAATAAATAGTAAGCTAATAACAATACAATGATCACCATCTAGATAATTGGACATCAACATCTAGATGATCTGGATAGTCATCATCCTATGGATCTGCAATCTGAGATTCAGTGAGCCAAGTGCAAAAGCAGGGTGAAAAGGAGTGACACAAGCAGAAAGGCACAAAATCCCTCAGCTTCATTAGAGGGAAGTCAAAGTTCTTGCTCCATTCTTGGCTTAAACACATACACAATTTTAAAAAATTTTTTAAATGTTTAGTTTTGAGAGAGAGAGAGTGAGCAGGGGAAGGGCAAAGAAAGAGGGAGATGCAGAATCTGAAGGAGGCTGTAAGTGAGCTCTGAGCTGTCAGCACAGAGCCTGATGCAGGGCTTGAGCCCATGGTCTGTGAGATCATGACCTGAGCCAAAGTCAGATGCCCAACTGACTGAGCTATGCAGGTGCCCCAGGCACATACACAATTTAAAGGTCACAATTTAATAAATAGACTAAAATTTAAAGGTAGCCATTAGTAGATGTAAAACAAATAATAAGCCCTGTACATCTCTGCAAAGGATAAAAAACAAAACAAATATTAATCAAAAAGAAAAAGCCAAAAGCAAAAGGAACAGGAAAATATCAGAAAAAAAATCAATACAAAGAAAGCATAACAGACAATATGACAAAGTGTTCTTAATTCACATCTTAAAGAATAAAAACTCTCAAATTTGGTTTTTAAAAATTTAAATATACCTTGGAAATAAGAATTAGTCCTAAAACCAAATGTCATAAAAGTTTAAAAGTAAAAGGATAGATAAGAAAAACGTCAGGCAAATACATACAAGAAGAAATCAGAACTAATATCAAATCAGAAAAGTAAAACTAAGAAGCATAAAATGTAAAAAAAAAAATTAACTTCATCTGGATAGAATTTAGATTAATAATGGAAAAATAAGCTGTTAAAATTCTTGCAGAGAATAACATCCAAACGCATAATTCAAAGCAACTTTTAAAATGCAGAGGAACTATTGTTATTTAACATTGTCTGGAAGTTCTATCCAGCAATGAAATAAACATTGGCAAAGAAAACATAAAACCGGCAAGAAAAACGAAACCATCAATATTTGCAGAGGGCATAATTACATACCTAGAAAAAAGAAATAAGCAAATCAATAGAAAACACATTAAATGTAAAGAGATGCTCAGAAACTGGCTAACCACAAAATATTTCTTTTAAATAGATTTCCTATCTGATGGTAATAACAAGTCCCAAAATATAATAAAATAAAATACAATTCATTATGGAAAAACAAACCCCTGAAATACCTAGAGTTAATCTTATTGTAATCTGAGAGAGACTTAGAGAACTATAAGATGTCCATGAATTATTAAAAATAACGTAAGTTGTCAGAAATATAATGTTCATATATGGGAATGTTATATAAATCCACCAAAGAAAACAACTATCTCTTAATTTATTTATTTTTCCTCAGCCTTATTGAGATATAATAGACATATTAACATTGCGTAAGTTTAAGGTGTATAATGTTATGATTTTATACACTAAGATTACCACACTAAGATTAGTTAAAACATCCATTGCCTCACAGCTACAGTGTGTGTGTGGTGAGAAACATCAAATATACAAAACAGTATCATTAACTATATAGTCACCATGCTGAATGTAACTTATTTCTATGTTTAATCAAATTCTGATAAGGTTTTTGTGGTAACATAAATTTCTAAAACTATTTTAAGGAAGAATTGTGGTTTGAAAGAGAAAAATCAATAAACAAATTAAATAACCCAGAAATATATCATGGTATATACAAAGAATCTAAAATACGTGGTAAAAATAAACTGTCATTGCAAATTAGTAATAGGGGGAAATGATTTAGTAAATAGGTTTGAATTCATTTATTGACTATTTGGAAGAGAAATAAAATAAAAACATAGCTTTTCCTTATATCATATATCAAAAAGAAATTCAGATTATAGATTAAAATATAAAAAATAATAGTCACAAATTATAAAAACTGAAAAAATATCTCTAGCCACTGAGATTGTAGAAAAATTTTATTTTCATTACATTTCACTATATCATAAAAAATTTTATACTGCGTACACGTCACATTAAAAACATTTAAAATTTTCTACATACTGAAAAACTAAAATACAATTAAATATTGAATATTTATCAAATATCACTATGGCAGAAGAGTTCAAAAGCTTTACAAAAATAGAGATTTTTAAATTAACAGAATGACTTAAATATCTAATTCTCCTTTGTCTTGAAACTGCACTAAAACTACAACAAAGAGATTATTTAAGACAAAAAAAATCCATAAACCCAACAGACAAAAGCAACACAATATGACAAGTATAAAGCAGAGGATAAGTGATGGCTGATTTCATAAAACTGAAAGAGAAAAATCCTAAACTGGCAGAGAAGAAGCTGAGAACCAATCCAATTAATATCCCAGAATCCTCGGAAGGCTTAGGCCCTGGCAGTTCCAGGTGCCCCAGCACTGGGAGTACAGAGATGAGGTGGTAGACTCAGAAGGTCTGAATGAAAAGCTGTTTGAGCATCAGCTGATTCTTGGCTTTTCTTCCCAACCTCCAGCTGCTAGGCAACTATTCCTCCCAATCCTAATGGAAAGTTGGAGCTTATCTCTAGAGAGGATAAAATAGTGAGTTGGTCTTTGGACTCAACACAGGTGAGAGTGTGGTATGACCAAAACCAGGATTAAGTGATCATATAATTCTGAATGCTGAGGAACATCCCATCCTAAGACCTCTTTCCTCTCAGTTTCCAGAATTCTGGCAACAAAATGTCTACCTTCTGGCAGAAGATCAAGGAATCTGACCAGTCCAAAAGGAAAAGTTTAAAGATATTCAGAGAGGGTTCCCAGAAATGACCCACCCATATCATCCTTTAGTGAAACTCTAGAAATTTACCCACTGAAATTCCAACCATCTTTTATCTTATGCGGACATCTGAGAAAATCCCTCTAACATGAAAGACATGCCAAAATAAACAAACGGAAAATAGCAGTTAGTAGGAAACTGAAAATATGCAAGAAGAAACCCATCTAAATATGTAATTAATATCCTCAGATAGAGAAGATTATGCATCCATGAAATTAAAATAGGATACTGACTTAAAAGAGGAACTAGAGAGAACATTAAAAAAAGATACTCTTAGAAATTAAAAGCATGCTAGCAAAGATAAAACAGTCAATAGAATACTGGAAGAGAAAGTTGAGAAAATCTCCCAGGAAGTAGAGCAAAAAGATGAAAAGTAATAGAGAACAAAAATAAGAAAAGAACCTCTCCAGGAAAAACCATATCCAAATAGAAAGAACAGAAATCAACAAGAAAACATACGAGAAAAAAAAAGATCCCAGAACTGAAGAGTATGAGTTGTCAGAGAAGGATGCACCAACTGCCCAGTCTGAAGAAAAGAGACACACCAAGATATAGCTTAGTAAAATTTCAAAATACTAAAAACAAAAAGAAAATTCTACAGGCTTCCTAAGAGAAGACTAGGTCAAGTATACAGGACCAGGGATCTGAATGCCTTCATAGCTCTCAACCATGACTCTAGAATATACAACACAGCAAATAATGCATTCGAAATTCTGAAGGAAAATTGTCGTAGACTCTGGGTCTGGAGTTCTTTCTTGTCCAGCATGAAAGTGGGTTGCAGGATTAAAAAGGAAGAGAGGCTGATGTCTGGGAGAAGACAAGAGCCCCAATTAAGGGTCCTGGCTCCATTTTTATTAGGATCAGAAGGCTTACAAACATGGTGATAGACGTGCACAAAGAGACAGTGAAACTGTGAACATTAACTCATGGGCATGAGGGAAAGGGGGTTTTGAAAATATGCGGTTTTAGGGGTTTGGGTTAATACAAAACAAAATCCTGGCACCAGGTGGAAGGTTTTTTACAGAAGACTTGAGGCACCACTTTAGTTTTACCTACACTGGTCTAGGGGACAAGAAAGACAGAGCATATCCCTTTGGGTCAACTAGACACCTTTCTTTTGCTAATTAGCTCCACTCTGAGCAACTTCACCTTGCCTTGCAGTGGTCTATAGCCCTATTTATCGGTTTACCTAATTTGGTCCTTCCTTCCTGTGAAAGCAGCTTTCTGCCATAGTACTAGGTTGGGGGGCATTTCTACCAGGAATGCCAAATCCTGTTTACCTCATAGACCTTTGTCCTATACTAGGGTCTTTGCCCTGCCTTACCTATCCCTATTTACCTAATCTTGTTTACCCAAACTTGAGTGTGAACATACTATGGCTTTCTAATTCTTTATACCTTGTTAACCAATTGGTGCTGGCTCAGGAAATTCCTAAGCTTATTCCCCACAGAAAATCATTTCTGACATAAACATAACGTACATAGTAAATGTGGGTTATGAAGGGAGAAAAAAGACATTTTCAGATATGCAAGCTCTCAGATAACTTTCCTTTCATGCAACCTTTCTCGGGAAACTATTTCAGAATGTGCTCTGGCCAACTAATCTTTGACAAAACAGAAAAGAATATCCAACGGAAAAAAGACAGTGTCTTCAGCCAATGGTATTGGGAAAACTGGACAGTAACATGCATAAGAATGAACCTGGACCACTTTCTTACACCATACACAAAAATAATCACATTTCATACACCTCAAAATGGGTGAAAGATGTAAGACAGGAAGCCATCAAAACCTAGAGGAGAAAATAGGCAACCTCAGCCACAGAACTTCTTACTTGACATGTCTCAGAGGCAAGGGAAATAAAAGCAAAAATAACTATTGGGACCTCATCAAGATAAAAACCTTCTGCACAGCAAAGGAAACAATCAGCAAAACTAAAAGGCAACTGACAGAATGTGAGAAGATATTTGTAAATGACATATCAGATAAAAGGTTAGCATCCAAAATCTATAAAGAACTTATCAAATTTACACCCAAAAGACAAATAATCCAGTGAAGAAATGAGCAAAAGACATGAACACTTTTCCAAAGAAGACATCCAGATGGCTAACAGACACATGAAAACATACTCAACATCACTCATCATCAGGGAGACACAAATCAAAACCACAATGGATACCACCCTCACACCTGTAGAATGGCTAAAATGAACAACTCAAGCAACAACCAATGTTGGCAAGGATGTAGAGAAAGAGGAGCACTTTTGCACTACTGGTGGAAATGCAAACTGGTGCAGCCACTCTGGAAAGAAAAAAAAAACAGTATGGTGGTTCCTCAAAATCTTAAAAATAGTACTACCCTCCAACCAGGAATTGCACTACTAGGTATTTATCCAAAGGATACAGGAGTGCTGATTCGAAGGGGCACATGCACCTCAATGTTTATATTAGCACTACTGACAATAACCAAAGTATGGAAAGAGCCCAAATTTTCAACAATGGATGAATGGATAAAGAAGATGTGGTATATATACATAATGGAATACTACTCAGCAATGAAAAATATGGAAATCTTGCCATTTGCAACAATATGCATGCAACTAGAGTGTATTATGCTAAGTGAAATAAGTCAGCCAGAGAAAGACAAATATCACATGATTTCATTCATATGTGGAATTTAAGATACAAAATAGATGAAATATTTAAAAAATAATATAAAAACAGAGGGGGCCAAACCATAAGAGACTCTTAATGACAGAGAACAAACTGAGCATTGCAGGCAAGGTGTTGGGTGGGGGAAGGGCTGAAGGAGTAAGGGTCATTAAGGAGGATGCTGGTTGGGATGAGCACTGGGTGTACAAACCCACAAACTGTGAGGTCGTGACTTGAGCAGAAACCAAGAGTCAGCCACTTAACCAACTAAGCCAACTAGGCGCCCCTTAACTCCTCTTTAAATGTCTGGTAGAGGGGCACCTGGGTGGCTCAATCAGTTAAGCGTCTGACTTTTGATTTCAGCTCAGGTCATGATCTCACGGTCCATGAGTTCAAGCCTCACATGTGGTTGTGCTGACAGTACAGAGCCCGCTTGGGATTCTCTCTCTCCCTCTCTCTCTCTGCCCCTCCCCTGCACTCTCTCATTCTCAAAATAAATAAAATAAAACTTAAACATGAGTAAATAAAGAAGAGTTAATACCTATTTTCTCAAACGATAACAAAAAAATGAAAGAGAAGGAAAACTTCCAACTATGTTCTAAAAGGCCAGCAATACCCTGATACCAAAACCACAAAATGGCACCACGAAAAAAAAAAAGAAAAGAAAAAAAGAAAAAGAAAACTAGAGGCCAATATTCCCAAAGGACATAATGCAAAAATCCTCAACAAAATATTAGCAAACCACATACAACAATGCATTAAAAAGATCATTCACCATAATCAGGTGGGATTTATTCTTGGGATGCAAGATTGGCTCGATATTCACAAATCAACATCACACAGCACATCAACAAAAGTATTTATGTGTAATACGTGACATATTAGTGGGTGAGTTCTTCTTTGGTCCCTTGGTATATGGCGCTGAATCTCATGGCTCCCACAAAGTCATTTTTCTACATGGATGGATGCCAAATTGTTATAGTTGAGTGTGGGACAGGAGTGATGAATGTCTCATTTGGCCATATTGTTGATGTCATTCTAGAAACTCTCAAACTGGGTCTTAAAAATTAAAAGGTATGAAACATACCTCAAACATAAATATATTTAAAGTTGGAAAATAAAGAATAAATACTGTAATTAATGAAAACTGGAATCTTATGTTTGTATCATACAAAATAGACTTTATGTAAAAATATTATGTAATAGTCAATGTCAGTCTATGTTGAAATATTTTCATATTTGCTAAATAACTTTAATGTTTACATATAGATTTCATATATATATTTCACATATACATTTCATATATGTATTTCATATAGATTGCTGATTACGAATTTAAAATAATAGTCAGAATTTAAAATAAGAATAGTCAGTATAATTGTGTGTTTTTCTCCAGTCACATTTAGCTTTGAATGTAATCAAAGGGTATGAAAAGAGTTTAATTAACAAGTTTGCCATAGGAATATGACAACGTGAAAGAGAAGCAAGTGGGTTGAAGATGTGTGGAAGGGAAAAAATATAATCATTGGCTATGGAGTTTAAATTGGATAAGAAAACTGTGAGGTCACAAGTGGGATGAAGGACAATTAAAAGGTCATAGGAGTAATAGGTTTAAGTCTCAGGGAAATTTGAGACTTAGTTGAGTTAGAATCTTAGAGGGAGTGAATGAAAAGACAAATGATAGTTGGAGAACAGGATGCTTGAAATTGAAGTTATAGGAAGATGGTAGTTACAAGTAAGACAAGATCTGGAGTGCTATTATAGTAGTGTGGCAGAGGTAGGTTAGAAAATGAGTCAGGTAATGAAATACACATAGTCCAATGGAAATTACAGTCTTGGGTGAGAGGGACGACCTGTGAGATCTGAATTCTTTGTAGCAATTGACATAAACAGGGATAAATAGCATTACAAGAGTGTTTCTGATCATTCCAAGGAAGATGTGTAGTGAATATTGCAAAAGAGAAAAAAATCTTGCCAAAAGCTGAGAGTTTTGTGCCACATATTAAATTCTGGTAGAGGTATTGAAGTATTCAGAGGTCTCTGAATGACAAAATTGAACAATTATTGAATGTTAAAGCACTGAACTCAGAATAAATGTAAGAAAATCTTTTGGTCAACTTACTAAAGTCTGGCTTCAATCCCTACCACTGTTCTGAAGGACGTCAGTGACCTTGATTGGGTTTTCTTGAGAAGGATTCCATACAAGGCTGCTCGGAGAGTGAGATGACCTCGATAGATGGGTGAACTTCTAAGAAACTAAGGTTGAGGGGAATTGTAATCAGTAAGCTGAGTGAGTCATTGGGTACCGCAGTGAGATTCCCTAGGAACTGAAAAAAAGGGTCTTTGAGAAGGCCCATAAAAGTACTCTATGAAAGAAAGAGACACTAATTGGGCAACTGCCATAAAGAAGACCCTGCAGGGAGATTATATCTACATCAGTTAAGTGAGATTTTTCTGTCTCTTACCTCTCTTCTCTCTCCCTTGTTCCAATCCAGATATACCCTAATGAATGGGAAAGGAGGAGTGAAAGAATAAGGTGGTAAAGTAGAACAGAAGTCAATTACATTACTCTCCCCAACAGAGGGTTTTACATCTATCACAGGTCAAGCTACATAATGAAGTTTAAATTGTATGCAAATACAAAGTAGGAGAATTTGGACTAGATGTTTTTTTTAGTTTCAGACAAAAGACTTCATTTATTTGACTGGGAGAATTTTTAAAAAATTATTAAAAGTAGGAATGTCTGGGTGCCTCAGTCAGTCACGCGTCTGATTTCAGCTCAGATCATGATCTCACAGCTCGTAAGCTCAAGCCCATGGTGGGCTCTGTGCTGACAGCTCAGACCTGGAGCCTAGTTCAAATTCTGTGTCTCCTTCTCTCTGACTCTCCCCAACTTGTGTTCTTTCTCTCTCTCTCTCTCTCTCTCTCTCTCTCTCTCTCTCTCTCTCTCTCTCTCTCTCTCTCTCTCTCCTCTCAAAAATAAACATTAAAACAATTACTAAAGGCAACTCACAAAGCTATGGAAACTTCTTAGACATCATCTAAGGATGGAAAATAAAAAGTTGAGAGTGGTCTTGAAGGAATCAATGGAAATTATAATAAAGTTACTTTCTGGTCGCAGTGCCAGGTCCAGGTTGTTGGTAAAGAGGCTACAATTATAATTAGAACATAGTAAGTAACCTGGAACAATTCTCTGAGAGTTGAGTGAAAAAAAAGAACCCAGAAAGTAAAATGGAAAGGGCAGCATTTGAGTAGGACTTGAAAATAACATTGGGGGAAAAAATAACATTGGATATTTAACAGTGGATAGAATTTAAAGGTGAGAAGAAAAGACTACTAACTAACAAGTCATATTATTCTGAGTTTTCTGGTAAACAAATCCTGAGGCAAAGCTGAAGTATTGATGTAAGAGTGAGGAAAAAGGGCAGTGCAAATACAATGTGATGTATTGCTAAACTGGCCATTATATCTCAAAGTTAGACAGCCAGAAATGTACCCAAACAGGACATCTCCAGGCAGGTTATACAGAAACAGCAGACCCAGTAAAGTCTATTGGAGAATGAAAAGATAAAATACTGGCTGTGTCCTCTCCTTATTGTCAACGTTTGCCCTTCAGAGAATTAATTACCCGATACTTTCCAGTCATTTGGCCTTTGCTATGCTTTTTGGATAAGCAGTATCTCATAGTCTATGGCATGATCCTTCACTTGAGACTGGAATTTGTGGGTGAAGTCTCAGACTTCAAGATTCAGTTTTGAAACAACTTGGATCCATTGCAGTCC
>NC_043706.1:48166785-48172260 GCF_006229205.1 Suricata suricatta
TTGTCAACGTTTGCCCTTCAGAGAATTAATTACCCGATACTTTCCAGTCATTTGGCCTTTGCTATGCTTTTTGGATAAGCAGTATCTCATAGTCTATGGCATGATCCTTCACTTGAGACTGGAATTTGTGGGTGAAGTCTCAGACTTCAAGATTCAGTTTTGAAACAACTTGGATCCATTGCAGTCCGTATAATTGGCCAAAGAGGCAGTTGAGGGCCAGGAAAACTAGTGGAAAAACTGAGGCAATGCATAGAAAATGTCATATATCCCTCCAGATCTGTAACTGTGACTTACATATTACCACTTGGGTTGTCTACAGGCATTTCAATCTCACATATCTAAAATATGTTCAAAAATTGTTTATTATAATGTATTACACATCCACAGAAAACTGAAAAAAAGTCACAGAAGGAGAGAATATATTTGCAATACGTAACGCTTACAAAGGATTCATTCTAGAAGAATATATAAAAATCTCCTCTAAATCATTACAAAGTAGAAAACTCGGTAGGAAACAAGAGGCAAAAGATGTAACATAAAATTCTCAAAAAGGAAAATACAATGCCCATAAATGCATGAAAACGGCTCAACTTAATTAGTAATCTGGAAAATTCTCTTTGAATCATGATAATTCCATTTGTGGAAGGATAAACCGATGTTCTGCTGTAACAAACAGAGAAATGGATAAATTCCAAAAATATTTTCAAATGCATCAGTGTTGGAGCACCTGGGTGGCTCAGTCGGTTGAGCGTCTGACTTTGGCTCAGGTCTGATCTCACCTTTCATGAGTTGGAGCCCCGCGTAAGGGCTCTGTGCTGACAACTCAGAGCCTGGAGCCTGTTTCAGATTCTGTTTCCCTCCCTCTCTGACCTTCCCCCACTGGCACTCTGTGTCTCTCTCTTTGTCAAAAATAAATAAACATTAAAGAAATCTTAAAAATAAATAAATAAATAATCTGTGTTCATTTAGATGAATGAAACTTTTAATGAGAAAAGCCCTCTCCAGGTAAGTTGACAACAGTCAACAGTTTTCTTTCCTCATTATATTTGCTAGTTCTAGGCACTGAGGAATTGAGCTGGCCTATTCAGAGAGACTCCACTGGGAGAAAAAGAGAACAAAAAAGCATTTGACCGTCAAATTGCCTGGCATAATGGGTTGGAATTTAAAGGTACCCCCAAATATGCAGCCACTTTATCACTGGAACATTTGCTGACTGAGTGGAGCAGGAAGCTGGAGGGCCTGGGTCAGGCAAAATTGCATAGTGCTTAGGAGACACAGAATCTTAATAAAATAAATGAGCCTGTCACAAACACACAGCAGGTCTTTTTCCCAATAAATTCACCAGATTTTATATATGCATGAGAAGAGAAGCAAAATAATTAAATTTAAAACTTCAAAGTTTTCAAAAAAATTTCCAGAGAAATTTCAGAGCTGAGGAGACAAGAGATTCACTAGGTTTTCAATCAAAAGCCTGGTCACATTGAAGGATGGGGCTGGACTGAAAAAGATAGAATGAAATCTCTTGTGGTTTCATAGTGTTCAAATATCTGAATGAATGTCCAGTAATGTTTTAGTGTTCCCCCAGAGTAGGTCAGTACTGTAAACTTACCAAAATTCCAAATAAAAGCTTAGAAGGGCCACTTCTAAGTAACAGGGATAAATCAGAGGTGGACTGAGCCACACTAAAACTGTAATTCAACTTTGGATTAGTTCAGTTTGCAGATTGTACTGAGGCAATCTTCACCTTATTTCATTTATTTAGCAGAGAAAAGTGTAAACTAACTCTGGGAGAAAATAACATCATGAATACTCTCTATGGTCATATTATACACAATGTCTGTATATAATTAAAAATTACAATGCAGGTAAAGATGAAAAATGACACCAATAATCAAGATAAAAAACAGAGCCACAGATGATACATATGTTGTAAATAGCAGATAAGGACTTTAAAATCACTATTAACAAATATGTCTTTAAAACTTAAAGAAGATATTTTTATTTTATTTTATTTATTTTTTATTTTATTTTATTTTTAAAGTTTTTATTTCTGGGGCACCTGGGTGGCTCAGTCAGTTGACTCTTGATTTCAGCTCAGGTCATGATCCCAAGGATGTGGGATCAAGCCCTGAGTCAGGCTGTGTGCTGAGTGTGGGTGCTGCTTGGGATTCTCTCTCTCTCCCTCTTCTCTTCTCTTCTCCCCTATTTGTGTGCTCACTTGCTCCCTCAAATAAAAAATTTTAAAGATTAAAAAAAGAAAAAAAATTAATAAACAAGTTAGAACAAAAGGAGAATCAGATCTATAAGGACAGAGAACTAGCCGGTCGTTGCCAGTGGGGAGGGGGATTGTGAGATGGGCAAAAATGCGCCAAGGGAAGAGAGAGATACAGGCTTCCAGTTATGGAAAGTGTAAGTCAGGAGTGTGAAAGGAAGAAATACAGTTGATGATACTCTAATAGCAATGCGACAGGCCATGTAGTAGCTATACTGGTGGTGAATATAAAGTATAAAGTATTTTGGTGAGCATGAAGTCTAAACGTGCCAAGTCACTAAGGTGGACACCTGAAATGTACACCTAATATAACAGTGTATGTCAACTCTACTCAAACTAAAAAAAAAAAAAAAAAAAAAAAAAATGCTCCCTCAAAACAAGACATAAGAACATACGAAATACGAGACTAAGGGAGTCAACATGGGAAAGAGGCAGAGGGACTTCCTGGTAGACTGGCAAAGGAGAATGCCAGGATGGCAGCTGTGCCCCAGCGATGGAGGACACCCAGTCTAGCTTGGAGCCATATGGTTTAAGAGACGACATAGTAAAAACTTATCAGTAACATTCCTACTTCCATCGAGCTCTCTTTTGAATTTGAGAATAGATGCTTATCTCCCTGAGACTAAAGGTCTGTTTTGATCTACTTTCAAAAACGGGAGATTGGGGATGGTAATCTCAGAAACAGAAAATACAGAGCAGCTTGCTCACTTTGACTATCTTTCTGCTGGACACGGAGTATCTGTATTACCAGTTAAGGTAGGCAAAATAGTGGAGGAGCCGATCCAGAATGCTTACAGTGGAACAGAAGTTTAGTCTCACATGCCGTAGATTGAATGTTTGAGTTCCCCCCAAATTCATATGTTGAATCCTACTCTCTTGTGTGATGGTATTTGGAGATGGGGAGGTAAGGTACCTCCTTTGGGAGGGAAGTAGGTCATGAGGGTCCAGAGGGCTCCCTCATGCTTTCTGCCATGTGAGGACACAGCACAGTGACGACGGCCTCCAGAACCGTGAGAAAGAAGTTTCTGTTGCTTATAAGCCATGTAGTCTCTGGTGTCTCGTTATGGCAGCCCAGGCGGATTAACACATCTCATAACCTTCCAAGTGAAATATTCCTGGTCACCATGCATGTCTCCTCCATGTGGAGATTCAGGAACCCAGTCTCCTTTCTGTCTCATGGATTGTATGGGTACTGGGAAATGAGACCCCTCGATTAGCACAAGCATCCCAAATACTACTCTGCCCTGGGTTCTGGGGACATCTGGCAGGCTCTGCTTCCCTGGCCCCACCCCCACAACTCTCAGGGCTTCCCACATCTCTCTCCTTCCCCAGGTGTTCTTGCAAGCCCTCAGGAGAGCTGAAGGCAGACCATGACCAAGATCCAGGATTCCACAGCTCCTGGGAGCCTTCCGCAGCAGTGGGAATGTTGGCTCTCACCAGTTAGGTTTGTGTTTGCCCCTTGGTTTTTCAAAACTGAGCAATATATCATTTAAGGATGCAAAGGATGCAAACATAAGTGTGATAGAGTGATTTTAAAAAGCAAGAGAGAGGGGTGCCTGGGTAGCTCAGTAGGTTGAGAGTCTGACTTTGGCTCAGGTCATGATCTCTTGATTCGTGGGTTCGAGCCCCGCGTTGGGCTCTGTGCTGACAGCTAGCTCAGAGCCTGGAGCCTGTCATCGGATTCTGTGTCTCCCCCTCTCTCTGACCCTCCCCTGCTCATGTTCTCTCGCTCTCTCTCTCTCTCTCTCTCTCTCTCTCAAAAAGAAATAAAACATAAAAAGTTTTTTCTTAAAAAGCAAGAGAAAGTATGGTAGGGTCTCCTCCCTAAGGAAAGAAAAAAACCTCAAGGCAACCGGCTATATGCCTACATGACAGCATTCCTCATGACCTTGTAACATGAGACCATTTAAGCAGACTGCATGTTTGTGTGTTACCATATATGGGAGACAAAGTAAAAAATATACATATAAAACTATACCACATGCCATTTGGGGCTCAGTCCTTCAAGTACAAACCCAACTGAGCAGTGCCAGCTGGAATAAAGTTGCTTCCTGGAAAGAAAGTCTCGGTGTCACGACTCTCTGTGGGAGAATTTTGCTACAAGAGGGGTGCCTGGGTGGGTCAGTTGGTTAAGTGCCAGACTTCAGCTCAGGTCATGATCTCACAGTTTGTGGGTTCAAGCCGTGCATTAGGCTCTGTGCTGACACCTCAGAGTCCTGGCAATATTTCATTTCTGAACTTGGGTAGTGCGGTTTCAGGTGTTTGGATTTTGTTTGTTTTTAATTAATTTTTCAGTTGTACACATATATTTTATTCATTTTTTGTATAAATGATGCATTTCACAATGAAAAGTTTTTAAAAGATAATAGGAGAGGCTCTGGGTGGCTCAGTTGGTTAAGCGTTGGACTTCAGCTCAGGTCATGATCTCAGAGTTCCAGCCCCACATCCGGCTCGTTGCTGTCAGCACAGAGCCCACTTTGGATACTCGGTCTCCCTCTCTTTCTCTCTGCCTCTACCCTGCTCACATTCTCTCTCTAAAATAAGTATTTAAGAGATATTGGATAAAGGGCTAATATCCAAAATCTATAAGGAACTCACCAACTCCACACCCAAAAAAAACAAATAATCCAGTGAAGAAATGGACAGAAGACATGAACAGACACTTCTCCAGAGAGGATATCCAGATGGCCAACAGACACATGAAATGATGCTCAGTGTCACTCATCATCAGGGAAATACAAATCAAAACCACACTGAGATATCACCTCACACTAAAATGAACAAATCAGACTATAGAGGCTGGTAAGGATGTGGAGAAATGGGCACCCTCCTACACTGTTGGTGGGAATGTAAATTGGTGCAGCCACTCTGGAAAACAGTCTGGAGGTTCCTCAAAAAATTGACAATAGAACTCCCCTATGACCCAGCAATAGCACTGCTAGGGATTTACCCAAGGGATACAGAAGTGCTGATGCATAGGAGCACATGTACCCCAATGTTCATAGCAGCACTGTCAACAATAGCCAAACCATGGAAAGAGTCTAAATGCCCATCAACTGATGAATGGATCAAGAAGATGTGGTTTATATATACAATGGAGTATTACATGGCAATGAGGAAGAATGAAATCTGGCCATTTGTAGCAACGTGGATGGAACTCAAGGGTATTATGCTAAGTGAAATAAGTCAGACAGAGAAAGACA